>NC_087209.1:73706313-73713813 GCF_015104395.2 Macrobrachium nipponense
ACATATACTTTATATATATATATATATATATATATATATATATATATATATATATATATGATGTATGTATATATTATATATATATATATATATTCTTTATATATATATATATATATATATATATATATATACTATTATATATACTATATATATAACATGCTACCATATTGCATATATATACAAACTTATAAATCCATAAGGTATATATATACATATACATATGTATGTATAATATATATATATATATATATATATATATATATAATATATATAGTGCACACACATATATGTGTGTTTATGTCTATTCGTATGGAATATTATAAAATAGGCAACTAGAAAATGAAACGGAATATATCTGCCTGCATAATAACACGATGCAGGGATCTCCATACAAATGAGGCCCCGGTGCACATTTGCATTCGCAAAGCAGCCAGTTATCTGCATTTTGTGAATCAAAACATCAGTTTTATTAATATTTCGAAAAAGATTCTGATATTTGGGAAATGGCGGCAGTTTATGTTAACGCTCTGTTGAAGGTCAGGGACCATTATAACACCCACGGCTACAATAGTTGTGAATGGAATCTAGCTCTAATAATAATAATAATAATAATAATAATGATAATAGTAATAATGCAATTAAGTAAGAACAGACCTTTCCTGAAATGAAAAGAATAAACGAAACGTTCAGTCATAAACACCTCTCTCTCTAAAGTGAGAGTGCTCAGTCTTTTCTTCGCCTATAAATCTGTTACCTTTTATAAATTCGTGACATTCTTGACATTGAATAATAATTTATGAATAAGTTCAAATACCATTATGCTTGGCAGATGTGAATATCAGATAATTAATCAAATTCATCAAGAATTCTGCATCGTGACCAAAGTTAGGTTAGGTTAGGGTTTATCACAGTGACCAACATGATGATATTCATGCGTATTTCCAGGCAAATGCATTCGCTCACTATTTTGACCTTTTGGCCATTAAGGCTCAAGTTCTGTCGAAAGTTAAGTGAATGGTCTCATAGACTAAGCACCGCGGCAACTTAAGCACCAATTGAAGTGAACCTACGGCCGACTGAAGGTTAAGAACATTTAATGACATCATAAAGTAATTCCAAAGTCTAAAAGGAAATAAATAAGAACTGAGACATGATAAATACAGGGAAGTTAGTGGAAAACTGAGACATGATAAAAAGGTTATATTATAATGATATAACATTTTCAACAATACTGCTGTTGAAACATAAATGGCACCAGGTGTCACGCACACTCTGGAAATAGTCCCAGAGCCCCATTGTCACCCTTTGAAGGAGCAAAGCCTTTAATGTCACTGGTTCTGCTCCGAACAATAACGGTAAAGCCTGCTGTCAAAAGCCTTTATTTATACATCCATTAATTTTGGATGCGTAGATTTCGCCGGCTTTAGGGACAATGGGAATAATTCTCCGAATAACTGATCGATTAATTATATATATATGTTTGGCTCTTTTTTTTCTAGACTTATCTGGATATATTGACTCAACGGACATCAATTTATTTTCAAATTTGATCTGTTATCGCATGAAACCGATGATCACGTAAATTGAACGGCCTTGTTTTGTTGTTTTAATTTACCCTCCTCCCCAGTTCAAACAAAACAGTGTTAGAAGGACGTCGATGCAGTGGAAACAAGGAAAGGTGTGATAACTCTACGGCAACAGCACGCCTATTGTCACGTGGCTAGTTATTCATTATTATTCTTAAGCATCAAAACAAGATTCTGTTCATCAGTTTCGAGTCAAATTCGACCATTTCTAACTTGTAAATTTTATGTCCTTTATCACAATTCGTTTTCGAATTATAGGTCTTTAACTAGACTTGCAATTTATAAAAATAAATTACGAAACCTATTAGAATTAGCATATTGCATTGACTGTCTTATTTGAGTGCTAGTTTCCTTATCTCGGTTTTCTTTTTAACATATTTTCTTACAAGGTGGGCGGGGATGGAATTTTAATAAGTTATTTTTAACTTTCAGTTGTGTGAATTTACATTTATTCATTGGTTATTCTCCTCTCTTTGATTTATCTCTCTTTATTTCATGTGCAGAGTTTGTACTTTATATAAGCAGGTTTTGTAGGTCAAAAGCTTTTAATGCTTTTTAGTTAGATTGCTTTCTCAATTTAATAATGATATAAATAATAAATATGCGCTTACTGATACCACTCCCTCTACTATAGCTAGAAGCAAAGTTGTGGTTCCTATTATTCATTGTGATCGAATCTTGAATTTTCTCGAACCTTCTTTGAGGCGACCTAATTTAGCCAACTTCGCTCCTCATAATCAAATATCATAACTGTAGTAAATTAGAGGGATGAAGAGTATAATACGACAATAGGAAACATTTTCAGATTTTTTATATATGGACTGAGTTGGATCGATTATAGCGGCTGGACCTTTTTATCAAAAGAAAAGAAAAAGGTTAATAAACGACAGAGAGAGAGAAGAGAGGAGAGAGAGAAGAGAGAGAGACGAGAGAGAGAAGAGAGAGAGAGAGGTAGAGAGGAGAAGAGAAGAGAGAGAGTAGCATTCTTATGGATTTTAAAAACTATATTTTTGAAGTCTCCATCCATGAAAAAAGCCACGAAATCAGAGAGAGAGAGAGAGAGAGAGAGAGAGAGAGAGAGAGAGAGAGGAGAGAGGAGAGCATTCTTACAGATTAAAAAAATCATTTTTTTGAAGTCTCCATGAAAAAAGTCTCGAATTCAGAGAGAGAGAGAGAGAGAGAGAGAGAGAGAGAGAGAGAGAGAGAGAAAGAGAGAGAGAGAGGAAGCATTCTTACTGATTAAAAAAAACAAAAACTATTTTTTTGAAAAGTCTCCATGAAAAAAGTCACTAATTCAGAGAGAAAGAGAGAGAGAGAGAGAGAGAGAGAGAGGAGAGAGAGAGAGAGAGTAGAGAGAGAGAGAGAGACATGAATGATTTTTAGTCCTGAAGTTTAGAAAGCTCATCAAAGTTATAAGACAGATTTTTCTCTCCCGTTCTTCACACCTCATTTAATCAATTGGTTCCAAATTCGGAACACGAAACTGGATGCACTCCACAATGCAAGGAAGGCAAATAGAGGGTGAAGCCCTTCTGTGCTTAGTGCGATCCCAGATAAAGTGCCTCAGTGTTGTGGTTGGTATGGTCTTGGACTGCCACCTCAGTGGCCGCGAGTCCAATTCTCGGGCATTCTATTGAGGAGTCAGAGATGTTTATTTCTGGTGATAGAAGTTCATTCTCGACGTGGGTCGGCAGTCACGTAAATCTGTTGGTCCCGTTGTTGCTGAATAACCACTGGTTCCATTCAACGTAAAAACACCATACAAGCAATGAACCGTTGCTCGGATGGGAAAAAATTCGAACTGCTTGTGTGTGCTTCCGAGGTTTAACTTCGCCTCCAGGATGTCGTGTTTTTTTATTAGGTTTTTTTACTCTGTTTGCTTGTAAACGGTTTACTTTTAGGCAATGAGTGGATTTTGATGGACTTATTCTGTCCCAGGAAACAGCTAGTTAGTTCTCGTTTTCTATCAAAAGAAAACCTTTTGGTCTGTCCGCCCTCAGATCTTCAAAACAGAAGAGGCTAGAAGGCTGTGAATTGGTATGTTGATCACCCAGGTTTAGATAGAAAGCAATTCCTGGACAAGAAGTGTTCATATTCAGTGTTCAAAGATGAAAGCACTGTACATTTCACATTCAATAAACTTACCACGATGAAATGAATGTTGCTGTCGTTACATTTCAGTACAGCATAAAAATTCTCGTCTCGAACGTAAGTTGCAAACACGAACTTCGTACACGAAAACAAACTCTTCGATGTGTCGCCTGCTAATCCTGCCGTCAGTCAAAGGCAAGAAAAGCAAGAAGGAAATGTTGAAGTTCAAAGTGTCATGGTTTTCTCACATCTCCCCAAGATGGCAGAACTAAAACCCTCCCGTGGGTGGGCATTTCGTATCTTCCTCATACTGTCTTTGAACCGTCGACTTTTGGAAGGTGACCTCAACCGAAGGAGGAATCATGGATGAGTGGTGCGGCACTCGGCTAAACCTAAGCTTAGGTCTGTGGATCGCTCAAGGGTTATCACCCATCTGTACGTGGATACCTGCGCCTGCTGGAGTCAAGAAAAAGACGTAGGCCTCGCAGCCTCATCCATAGTAACATGCTGAGAAATCGAAAGGCAGTTCCCTGTTGGGGCCAGCTTCTCCAAATGGAAAAGGCGCATAATAATAAAAAACAATAATAATAATACTGTTTAAAAAGAGTTTCAGAAATTAGCGAGTTGATTTTATATATTGTTTTTTTTTTTTTGTTTTTTTTTTTTTTATAATTTCCTTACAATTCGCTTCTCAGGCTCAGCGATGTTTCTGAGTAACTGGCCAATATTCATATTGGGAATTTTCATGCTGAAGGTAATCTTTTATTTTATTATAACAGGATCTCAGGTCCAGTTCGAGCAGGGGTCGTCGTCAGTGCCGGTATTATTCCGTAGGCGTACGGAATAAAACAGGCACTGACGACGACCCCTGCTTGACCTGGACCTGAGATCTGTTCTAATAAAATAAAAGATTACCTTCAGCATTTATTATTTTTGAAAACAAAATTCCTAATATGCTTATTTGCCAGTTACTCAGAAACATCGCTGACCCTGAAAAACGATTTGTAAGGAAAATAGAAAAAACAATATATAAAATCAACTCGCTTATTTCTGCCATTATTTTCAAAAGAATTTTCCTAAAGAGGGTCTTCTTCCAAAATAATAATAATAATAATAATAATAATAATAATAATAATAATAATAATAATAATAATAATAATAATAATAATAATAATAATAATAATCGTATTAGCCATGATTCCCATGACAAAAGTACTACAGAAGATGGATGCCGGGTACCAACTCAAGAAAAGAGGCAACAGAATCAACCATCTGATGTTCATGGACGACATCAAGCTGTATGGTAAGAGCATCAAGGAAATAAATACCCTAATCCAGATTGTAAGGATTGTATCTGGGGACATCAGGATGGAGTTTGGATAGAAAAATGCGCCTTAGTCAACATACAAAAGGCAAAGTAACGAGAACTGAAGGGATACAACTACCAGATGGGAGCAACATCAAACACATAGATGAGAAAGGATACAAATACCTGGGAATAATGGAAGGAATGGATATAAAACACCAAGAGATGAAGGACACGATCAGGAAAGAATATATGCAGAGGACTCAAGGCGATACTCAAGTCAAAACTCAAAACGCCGGAAATGATAAAAGAAAAAGCCATAAACACATGGCAGTGCCAGTAATCAGATACAGCGCAGGAATAGTGGAATGGACGCAGGCAGAACTCCTCAGCATAGATCAGAAAAACCAGGAAACATATGACAATACACAAAGCACTACACCCAAGAGCAAATACGGACAGACTATACATAACACGAAAGGAAGGAGGGAGAGGACTACTTCGTATAGAGGACTGCGTCAACACCGAGAACAGATCACTGGGGCAATATCTGAAAACCAGTGAAGACGAGTGGACCTAAAGAGTGCATGGAAGAAGGACTAATAAAAGTAGACGAAGACCCAGAAATATACAGAGACAGGAGAATGACAGACAGAACAGAGGACTGGTACAACAAACCAATGCACGGACAATACATTGAGACAGACTAAAGAACTAGCCAGCGATGACACATGGCAATGGCTACAGAGGGGAGAGCTAAAGAAGGAAACTGAAGGAATGATAACAGCGGCACAAGATCAGGCCCTAAGAACCAGATATGTTCAATGAACGATAGATGGAAATAACATCTCTCCCATATGTAGGAAGTGCAATACGAAAAATGAAACCATAAACCACATAGCAAGCGAATGCCCGGCACTTGCACAGAACCAGTACAAAAAGAGGCATGATTCAGAGGCAAAAGCCCTCCACTGGAGCCTGTGCAAGAAACATCAGCTACCATGCAGTAATAAAAGTGGTACGTGCACCAACCTAAGGGAGAGATAGAAAACGATCAGGCAAAGATCCTCTGGGACTATGGTATCAGGACGGATAGGATGATACGTGCAAACAGACCAGACGTGACGTTGATTGACAAAGTCAAGAAGAAAGTATCACTCATTGATGTCGCAATACCATGGGACACCAGAGTTGAAGAGAAAGAGAGGGAAAAAATGGATAAGTATCAAGATCTGAAAATAGAAATAAGAAGGATATGGGATATGCCAGTGGAAATCGTACCCATAATCATAGGAGCACTAGGCACGATCCCAAGATCCCTGAAAAGGAATCTAGAAAAAACTAGAGGCTGAAGTAGCTCCAGGACTCATGCAGAAGAGTGTGATCCTAGAAACGGCACACATAGTAAGAAAGTGATGGACTCCTAAGGAGGCAGGAGCAACCCGGAACCCCACACTATAAATACCACCCAGTCGAATTGGAGGACTGTGATAGAGCAAAAAAAAAAATAAATATAAATAATAATAATAATAATAACGCCATAAACATCAGCGCTAACCATTCCCATCATTGGCTACCCAGTCTGCAAACTGCAGCTTCTGCTGTTAATCTGCATAATCTCCTTCAATTCATAGTTTGCGCCAATTGTATCAGTCACAATTTCATTAATTACCTTCTCTTCATCTGCAACATTTCACGGATGAAAGGGACAGAATCAAAGCGAAAATAAACCTGGATTTTTTTATAGATGCTATTTCAGGCAATTTCTCATAAAGAGTCCCTTTTAATCGAGTATCATACTTGGAAAAAAATATTTTCTGTATCACGGTAAACAGATGAATTTCATAATTATCTTCTTCTGATGCTGAATGAGATATCTGATTAAAAAGGGCGTTTTCTTAGGGATAGTGTTTTAGTGCCTCATAATTATATTGGAGTTTTCTTGAAAGTTTTTAAGCTCAATCGCGTATTTTATAGTTTCGCTATTACTATAATAGTTGAACATATAGAGATATGTACTTTAAACGTAGGCAGACAGTTGCACGGTTACATATAGTCATAGTCTATCTATATTATATCAGCTACCAACAACCACTTCAGGCAACGGTTCTATATTGAAATTGGAGTTTTTATACAAACGGAAATATATACTTTATATGATTTGCGATATCATAGAAGTCCTGTCCCTTAACCATACACAACGACGTTGCAAGTTAAAACTTCGACCATCCATTTCTGTAAATCGCTATTAAAGTCACGAAGTCTTCACTGTTTCTATTTTTTTTTTTGGGATAAGGCTGCTGGCCCCATACCCAAACCAAACATACCCAGAGGGTCAGGGGAGCTTATGCTTCAACTAGGTCCTGCATTCATGGGTGGTCACCTGTTAAACGAATAGAATATCGAAAAGATTATTTAAACAAGGGCCAATCGTTTGGTTGGATGGCATAAATGTACCCGGTCTTATGCCAGCCCCTTTCCCTACCTCAAGGTGGCCTGTAGGTTTGGCAAAGTGTG
>NC_087209.1:73718813-73724958 GCF_015104395.2 Macrobrachium nipponense
GAGAGCATTCTTATAGATTTAAAAAACTATATTTTCGAAGTCTTCATGAAAAAATATAAGGAATTCATAGAGAGAGAGAGAGAGAGAGAGAGAGAGAGAGAGAGAGAGAGAGAGAGAGAGAGGAAGCATTCTTACAGATTAGAAAAAACTATTTTTTGAAAAGTGTCCTTAGAAATAGTTGCAAATTCTGAGAGAGAGAGAGAGAGAGAGAGAGAGAGAGAGAGAGAGAGAGAGAGAGAGAGAGAGAGGAAGCATTCTTACAGATTAGAAAAAACTATTTTTTTGAAAAGTCTCCATGAAAAAAGTGGCAAATTCTGAGAGAGAGAGAGAGTATTTCTCCCCTATCATAACGTTATCCACTGGACAATAATTCACCAAAGTTTTTTTACGAGGTCATTCCACTCTGCAACGAAAATGTCAGCGTCAATGAATTGACAATTGATGATAATGAAGGCGATGATGATGATGTTGATTCTCGGAGCAAACATTCGTTGCATGCCGAATACGAAGAGGACACAGACCGTTCATGAATCCTGGAATGTGAGTTTGTTTTGAAACCCCAAAAATGAGTCAATATTTACTTAAGTAGATTCAGTCACCCATGATTTTGATCTGATGTATCTTCCTCCGTTGCATTTGCAAGTTTCATTGATTAATATTCTGAGAAAAAGAACAGAGAACAAAGAACTTTGTTCGCGTGATGAAAACCTTCAGATATAAACGTTTGGAGTCGAATCCTAATTAATATTATGGGAGCATATTTGGGTTAATATCCTTTTACTCGTGTAACTATAGCATCGCCGGGAGGAGGAAGTTTCCCAGAGTCAGGTTATATTTATCGTTCTGTCTTTCGCCCGTCACAGGGAAAGGTCAGTAGTGACACACGATGAGGTACGTAGATGAAGTGAGGTTAATGTTAGGGATGGGAACTATTTTTGTGGACAATATAGCCGAGAGATTTCTATGAGAGTTCCAACGTTCATAAAAAGGCAATAATGTTACAGAAATCAGACTTTCAATTAAATTATGATAAATTTGAAAGGTAGATAATTCTGAGATTTACAACATGCAGATACGAAGTACAGGTTGGAATGACGTCATGTGCTTAGGGAATTCATATTTGCTATTTATTTGTGTAAGCGCTTGAAGAGACTACATTTTCGGAAGTTTTTCTACACCGTGGGCTCAACCACGATTCAGCAGTTTAAGTTATAATACGTCTCAGTATTTTTCGATACCCATCTCCCTGTTGGGAGAAGGTCGAATTGGTAGGTGTTATATTCAAGTTGTTTACATTATATTTATGCATTTTATATATATATATATATATATATATATATATATATATATATATATAAAATGTGTATGTGTGTGAATAATATATATATATATTATAATATATATATATATATATAGATATATATATATATATATTATATATAATATATATATATATATATATATATATATACATACATACATAATATATAATATATATAAATATATATATTTATATATATATATATCATATATATATATCCTATAGTATATATATATATATATATACATATATAATATATATATATATATATCTATATATATATATTATATTTATAGTATATACCACACCATGTATATATATATGTATACAGTACATTATAAATCCTATGTATATACATATGCATATACGTATATACATATATGCATATAATTTTTATATATAGTATATATATATATATATATATATATATATATATATATATATATATATATATATATATATATATAATGCACACATATATATGTGTGATTATGTCTATTCACATATACATTGAAAATAGGCGACAAGAAAATGAAACGGAATATATCTGCCTGCCTGCATAATAACACGATGAAGGATCTGCATACAAATGAGACCCCGGTGCACATTTGCATCGCAAAGAAGCCAGTTATCTGCATTTTGTGAATCAAAACATCAGTTTTATTACTATTTCGAAAAAGATTCTGATATTTGGGAAATGGCGGCAGCTCGTGTTAACGCTCTGTCGAAGGTCACAGGGACCATTATAACACCCACGGCTACAACAGTTGTGAATGGAAAATACCTCGTAAAATAATAATAATAATAATAATAATAATAATATAATAATAATAATATAATAATAAGGGCTTTTAGGAGGGGTTGCATCCTCTCCGTCCGGGTCGCTTTTGACCTACTGCGCACGATCCACTCAGATTAAAGTGGGTACCAGTGCCTGCTGGGGTCAAATTAAAGAGCTTTGTGGGTACGAACCTCACCCTTGTAAGCTTCCTACCAACCAAATCGCGGTACCCATCAGGTGGCCCCCTGCAAAGGAGAAAGGAGCGTAAAGCGGAAAAGAAATAAGGAACGTCACAACAGCAAAAACATCAAAAATAATAATCACAATGTGTAAAAGATAATATAATGTCCCTGTATTTATGTGTGTCTGTTCGTGGATTTTATCATAGATAGACTGCAGACATTGAACCGAACATTTAACTATCAGAATATCTTTATAAAATAAAGGGTGATATGGATGTACTCTATGTAAGTACAATTCGCTGACTTAATTGAATATTTCATTAATTTCCGAAAGGATAAGGTATGCTAGTAACAATATTAACAACAAAGTTCCTCGCATTACAGGAATAAATATGACTACCACATACAAGAGAGCCCGTGTTCGATTACCGAGCGAGGCTGAGAGATTTCAGGCACCTTTCGTTGAATTTCATTGTGCCTTTGGTAACTTTTGCTGTGAAATTCGTACCAGGTAATAAGTCGGATTTACCAGTTCCAAACCATGGCAGAAAAGGGCACGGGGTATCAACCACATCACATAACGTTACTGAGGATGAAGGATTTACACAGCTTTTGGAGCCACTCCTAAGGACGCAAAGTGCATATTTGATATAATGAAAATGAATGGGGTTATGCAGCCCCACTCTCAGAGACAAGAAGGTTTCTTGAAAGCATTGACACCGTACTTGTGGAAGTGAAAGTCCCTTTCTACGACTTAATCACTTTGACATAAAAGTGAGATCAATTTCCTCTGAGTGATTTCATCGTCATCATAGTATCTTGTTATTGACTTGACTGGCTAATTTTGTTCATCGACTGTTTTTCTATGAATTGTCTTTGTTTATTTGCTTAGCTTTTTTTCATCAATGTCGTTATTTATTATTTCTAATCATATATTACACTACTTCTCTTGTTAGTTAATTACCTTTTTAGCTTGTTTTATAAAAACTATAAATGTTTCTTTATGAATAATAATAATAATAATAATAATAATAATAATAATAATAATAATAATAATAATAATAATAATAATAATAATAATAAATAATAAAGGAAGAAATGGACTAGAGAATAAAAAAGGAAAGAAATGGACAAGAGAAGAAAATAAGGAAATATGGAGATGCTACATCAGAAGCAACCGACGGTGAAAGGATATAGAAGGTTAGTCAACATCTGGAATGAGAGGAATAACACCCACAAACCGAACAGAGGCTGGCAGACCATAAGTATGGAACATAAAGAAAAAAAAACAAAAATGGCTCTCCCCAACAGAAAGAGAAGAACTGGAAAGGGAAATGTCAAACGACAACGAATTACACTAAGACGAACTGAGAGACGATAGCCACAGAAGACGACAGGGGGATGATGAGATATCAAACAACGACACACGAAGAAACACCGACGAAGTAAACAGAGAGGACGGAATGGGTAGAAAAGATTAGACTGGATGGAGCCAGATACAGAGAGAACAAAGATCCCCTCCATGAAAGCCTACAACACCAAGAAATTAAGGAGGGGGAAAAACAAGTGAGGTCAATGAAATAATGGGCATAATACACACCACCAGTATCACAGAAACAAATAACTTGGCATATGCAGGAGCAAGATTAGTAGCAGAACTGATGGGGATTCGAACACCAACACCACCAGCACAACCCAACCCAACAGAAACCAAAACAGCAACTCCTTGGAAAAGGCGCCTGGAAAAGCAAATCATGGTGATGAGATCTGACTTGAGTAAACTGAAAGAGATGGCAGAAAAAAGGTCTAAGAAGCAAGAAAACAATTGGGGAGGAACTCAACGAGAAATACAAAGTACAAGAGGAGGGGGGACTAAACAACACAATGGAAGATGTAAAACAGAGGCTTAAGGCCAAAGCACATAAGATCCAACGTACATGAACAGGAATAAGGGATACCAACCGAACAAACTCATTCGGAACCAACCAGAAAAGACTATACAGCCAACTAACAGGGGAAGACAACCACCAGAAATTCCTGAAGCCGAACCAAGTAAGAGACTCTGGGAACACATATGGAGCAATCCGGTATCACACAACAAACATGCAACATGGCTCCAGGAAACTCAATGGCAGAAGAAACAGGGAGAATAAAACAAAGATTCACAGACATCACGACAGACACAGTCGACACCAACTTAAAGAAAATGCCAAACTGGAAAGCCCAGGTCCCGATGAAATCCATGAATACTGGCTCAAAAACTTCAAGGCCCTACACCCACGAATAGCAGAACACTCCAGCATTGTATCTCAAATCACCATGCACCCAAATGGATGACCACAGGAAGAACATCCTTAGTACAAAAAGACAAGAGTAAGGGAAATATAGCCAGTAACTACAGGCCTATCACCTGCCTACCAATAATGTGGAAGTTACTAACAGTGATCATCAGTGAAAGGCTATACAATTACCTAGAGGATACAAACACCATTCCCCCACCAACAGAAAGGCTGCAGAAGGAAGTGTAGGGGCACAAAAGACCAGCTCCTGATAGACAAAATGGGTATGAAGAACAGTTAGGAGGAGGAAAACCAACCCTAAGCATGGCATGGATAGACTATAAGAAAGCCTTCGACATGATACCAATTACATTGCTAATAGAATGCCTGAAAATATATGGGGCAGAGGAAAACCACCATCAGATTCTCAAAAATACAATGAGCAACTGGAATACAATACTTACAAGCTCTGGAATAAGACTAGGCAGAGGTTGAATATCAAATGAGGGGATCTGTTCCAGGGCGACTCACTGTCCCCACTATTCTTGGTAGTAGCCATGATTCCCATGACAAAAGTACTACAGAAGATGGATGCCAGGTACCAACTCAAGAAAAGAGGCAA
This sequence comes from Macrobrachium nipponense, assembly GCF_015104395.2. Lineage (NCBI taxonomy): Eukaryota > Metazoa > Arthropoda > Malacostraca > Decapoda > Palaemonidae > Macrobrachium > Macrobrachium nipponense. The sequence goes on from NC_087209.1 coordinate 73,723,999, forward strand.
CAGAATCAACCATCTGATGTTCATGGACGACATCAAGCTGTATGGTAGGAGCATCAAGGAAATAGATACCCTAATCCAGACTGTAAGGATTGTATCTGGGGACATCAGGATGGAGTTTGGAATAGAAAAATGCGCCTTAGTCAACATACAAAAAGGCAAAGAAAGTAACGAGAACTGAAGGGATAAAGCTACCAGATGGGGCGAGCAAACATCAAACACATAGATGAGGACAGGATACACAAATACCTGGGAATAATGGAAGGAGGGGATATAAAACACCAGAAATGAACGACACAATCAGGAAAGAATATATGCAGAGACTCAAGGCGATGCTCAAGTCAAAACTCAACGCCGGAAATATGATAAAAGCCATAGACACATGGGCAGTGCCAGTAATCAGATACAGCGCAGGAATAGTGGAATGGACGAAGGCAGAACTCCGCAGCATAGATCAGAAAACCAGGAAACATATGACAATACACAAAGCACTACACCCAATAGCAAATACGGACAGACTATACATAACACAAAGGAAGGAGGGAGAGGACTACTAAGTATAGAGGACTGCGTCAACATCGAGAACAGAGCTGGGGCAATATCTGAAAACACCAGTGAAGACAAGTGGCTAAAGAGTGCATGGAAGAAGGACTAATAAAAGTAGACAAGACCCAGAAATATCAGACAGGAGAATGACAGACAGAACAGAGGACTGGCACAACAAACCAATGCACGGACAATACATGAGACAGACTAAAGAACTAGCCAGCGATGACACATGGCAATGGCTACAGAGGGGAGAGCTAAAGAAGGAAACTGAAGGAATGTTAACAGCGGCACAAGATCAGACCCTAAGAACCAGATATGTTCAAAGACGATAGACGGAATAACATCTTTCCCATATGTAGGAAGTGCAATACGAAAAATGAAACCATAAACCACTAGTAAGCGAATGCCTGGCAC
>NC_087209.1:73725458-73727958 GCF_015104395.2 Macrobrachium nipponense
TGGGGAATTGCTGGGCTTCTGTAATTGGTCGGGTATTCAGAATAATGTTCATTATTTCCTCCGAAATTCATCGAGCAAGTTAATATTTATGGATATTATCAATTATTACATTTACCTAAAAGTTCCACGTTGGACGAGTGGATTTCGCGCTCGGCTACCAATCCGGTGGTCCGAAATTCGATTCTCGGCTCGGCCAACGCAGAACCAGAGGAATTTATTTCTGGTGATAGAAATTAATATCTCGATATAATGTGGTTCGGATCTCACAATAAGCTGTAGGTCCCGTTGCTAGGTAACCAATTGGTTCCTAGTTACGTGAAATTATCTAATCCTTCGGGCCAGCCCTAGGAGAGCTGTTAATCAGCTCAGTGGTCTGGTAAAACTAAGATGTACTTATTTACCTAAAATCGTATAAAAAAAAAAACATCAAAGGCATTACTATAGCTGGTTCACTTAAGGTAGATTCTTGGGTGAGCCCTATGCCTGCGAGACGTTTGTTTGGCGGCCGCTGATTGGCTGGGAGCTGCCTAGCTCCCGGTACCAGCCAATCAGCGGTCGCCAAACAAACGTCTTGTAAGCATAGGGCTCATCCAAGAATCTACCTTAAGTGAACCAGCTATAGTTTTCGCCATGATTCTGAAGCAGATGTGAATTAATTATGGATACTTGCATCAGCGGTCGCCAACCGGTGCGGTTCGCGAAGAAATTTTGATGGTCCGCAGGAAAAAATGGGACATTATTTCAATTCTTATGTTTTCTTCATCCTATTCAGGCAACCCTGATACAGAAATTGCACAAAAGAGAGAGAGCATGATTTAGCATTTTTAATGCTAGTTTTAGCATTTTAGGGCGATTTAGCACTAAAAAATGTGTATCTCAGCTCCAAATAAAAACAGCTCTCCGTTTAGTAGTAACGTCATTAGAGCCAAAAATCAGCAAACTTATTTCGAACACGCAAGAACAAATATCACACTATAATGCGTAATACATACGTAAATTTCGAATTTTAATTTTTTTTTTTAACAATCAAACTATAACTTTGTTATATTTAATAGGTGTATTTCGTATTACTAAAATAAAAATTGCTGATTATTATTATATAAACGTATTTACCTCTTTTATTGAAATATATATTAGTGGTCCGCCAAATTTAAGATTAAACATTAGTGGTCTATGAAGTTCAAAAGGTATGCGACCGCTGACATAGATGAGATGAAGAGCCTTAGGAATAACTGAGGCTTCCTCGATGGATATGAGCGATATGGGTTCCTGTTTCCCCATAAGATCATTAATAAGACCGATTACATCAGTTCCCTAAGGATGTGCGGGAGTTATTATAATTACTTCTCACTGAATAACAGTGCGGGAACAACAGGCTTAATTCTCTCTGAGTCAAAATCACGACGGCAAAGCAGTTGTGTCTCGATTGCTTTCGTTTTTACATCTGGTTTCTGTATTTAATCAGAAGATATATTTCATAAGAATATATATTCATTTATTTTTCTTTATTATTATATTTCATTTATTTATTTTGATATTTTGGGTTAGGCCATAGATCAAGGACTTTTATTTTACTTTGAATGGCTGATCTGAATCCGGATCAAGACCCAAAATGAAGCAGCGGTCCGTCGTTGCTTTGTTGTCTTAAGGAAATTTGGTTAAGGATAGCACCTGTAATGAATAGTTGGACTTGACGCTGACTTCCTGCATGCAACATTCAGCCTTCTTCATTTTTCTTTTTTTTTCTTTTTAAGGCAAGATCGATGTCAGTGCTTTGAAAAGTCCTTGAGACCTTCCTGAGTGTGTAAGCACTCATGGAAAAGTTATTTTTCTATACTACATGAAGGGTTCAACAATCTATATTTTTGCTCACTATTCTTTGATCTCTATTTGGGATGAATGAAGTTATTGCTTCTATACTGGAAAAAGTTACATTTTCATCTGATGGATTTGAAGCTGTACACATACGTCGTGACATTTGGATTAACTGATATCAATAGCTGAGCCTTTTAGAAAGCCAGTGATCGAGACTAATTGAACGTTCTTATTCAGCATGATAGTTCCAGTCACTAAAAGCTAAAGCAGCCTGTTTTTATTCTACCTATTAATAATATTCATTCAAAGCTTAATCAGCAAGTTTCTGTTAGACATTATTGCATTTGCACAAAGCTACTTTTGTCTGTTAATTAGATTCGCTCAAAGCCTATCCGTCCTGTCATGTAGATTCACAGCCACTTACTCGCTAACGAGGTCGCAAGAAACACCGTCTCTATTTGCAGTGGGAAGATGAAAGCTAAACATAAAACCTGGAGGTTATCAGTGAAGCCACACCAGCCATCGTTATCCAGTTTTTATCCAGTTTTATTCAGAAGAAACTTAGCAAAGGAAATTTGGCCTCTCTTAATGAATGCTCTGCTGCACTCGGAGATCATCCCAGGGAAAGTCTTCTTCGGGTTTAGGCTTCGCGTCTGGCGGCTGAAGGCTGAGCTTTTCAGACTTC
>NC_087209.1:73730458-73756010 GCF_015104395.2 Macrobrachium nipponense
AGGGCATGGAAAAAATAATTCACAGATTGGATTCAGCATGAAGAGTATTATATTATCATTATTATTACCGCCGGGTAAGAAAATAATCCTATTTTATTAGTCTAAATTCCTTTCATAATGTGTATGTTAAGCAGTATGTCACCAAAATGGTTTCCCGATTGCTATTCTCTCTCTCTCTCTCCAGCATGTAAATTTTGGAAGGGTTGTTGACCAAACCCAGCTCCGGAATAAAAGCATAACTGCTAATGAAGGGAAGGGAGAGACTTGAAAGATACGACCACCGAGAAAATATACGAACGAATGCAAAAAAAAAAAGAAAAAAAAATCGGGAAAAAAAAACTAAGACGAAAAAAGTGAAAATACGATAAAAGTTTAAAAGTAGAACCAAACGCGCAGTTGGTGATATATATATATATATATATATATATATATATATATATATATATATATATATATATATATATATATATGTATATATATATAGATATATATATATATATATATATATATATATATATATATATGTATATATATATAATATATATATATATATATATATATATATATATATATATATATATATATATATATATATATATATATATATATTAAGAAATCACAAAAGTAAGCACGTGATATTATTTTATTAGCTGAAACCACTGAGAAAGTTTGAATAAGAAAAGACAGAGTGCCAAGTACTTTCGTGTATTTAATACATCCTGTGCCCCGAAGATATGTTAAATACACGAAAGTATGTTCACTCTGTCTTTTCATTTTTAAACTTTTCTAGTGATTCAGCTAGTATATATATATATATATATATATATATATATATATATATATATATATATATATATATTAATATGCATATATATATTCGTATATATATATTGTATAATACATATATATATAATAAATATATATATATATTATATATATATATATAATATATATATATATATATATATATATATATATATATATATATAGATATATCTATATATATATATAATATATATATATAAATATATATTATGATATATATATATTGTTACGTATATAGCTGGCCTTGAGAGAGGCTATATACGTAAACGGAAATAATTGAAGGAAGACAAGTTGAAATTAATTGAACTTACCGTAAAACTGATCATTATTGATAATTTCTTTAGAGGAAAAGGTCGCCAGAAAACTCAGCTCGTTACTTTATAGCTATTTATTTACAAAAAGGCCCGTGCTGGCCTGGAGAAAAGGTAAATGATATTGGCCCCCACGTTGGGGCTTATAATCTCTCATTCAATTGAAGCTGATTTTCATTCACTTGGGGTAATGCACACTTGTGGGCAGAGAGACGGCACGTGACTCATGGAACCTGGAAAAGAATCCCAGATTAAACGAGATAAAAGAAAAAATGACTTCTTGCTTTGATTAATTAATTCTCTAATACTGGGGAGAAGGAACTTTTAAGGTTTCACTGAAGTATGCAATGACTCCATTGGTCTGGGACGATCACACAAGGGGAAGCATGCGGCCATGAGGCAGTGAGAGGGAACAAAAGGATGAATTCCTTTTGTTGCTGGAAATTGAATTGGGAGAATGAGGATCAAAATGATAATAGGTTGGGAGAGACTGGCAATATGCTGTTCCACAAGACGTACCTGGATGTCATGTTCAGTGTGGACCTTTGTAGAAAATGTGGCTCTTTGTAGAAAAGCATGGGCCCCCCTTTGTCTGAGGCCTGGGTCATCGGCGCGCCACTCACACCCTGGGTAGGCCTAACAGGAAGGCAGGTAATTTGACCTCTGTCCGAGATCACGTCTCACAGCCGACTGAGGCAGAATTCAGGTGGGTTGCTTGGGGGTTGGAAGTCAGCTTAACCCCCCACGATCAAGGCAAATCCTGGAAAACAAGCATACAGCCAGCAGAGGGGTCACAGGAAAGGCAGCTTAAGATCTAGGTCTAAGAAGTACCAATCTGCCTTCATCCTTCTCTTTTGAGATACGTCCCTACAGCTGATAAACGACTCTTTTCCCCCAACTGGGGAACTCTCTATCTCTAGCTGGCGGGTTTTGGGTTTCCCGCGTTGACTAAAAATCAGCTGATATTCTAAAGAAATGGCTGCCGTTTTCCAAATCAAATTATTTAGTTGATATTTGGGTAGACGAACGATCTATAAACGTCACAATATATATATATATATATATATATATATATATATATATATATATATATATATATATATATATATTGGGGAAGTTGGGGAGCGTTGAATTATGAATATATAAGAGAGAACTGAAGATATAAAGAAAAAATTCACAAACAACTTTAAATACTGGAGAAAAAATTCCACCCCGATTCCAATTCCCGATGCCTTACCTATGAAGGGCCAGGGAGAGAAAGCTTGGGAGGAAGAAATTCGCGAAATGGAAAGACGACTTTCTGAAATTCGGACGCGAGAGACGTCCTCCGGAATTTGAAAAGACGACGTAAATGGGACATAACCGCACATCTGGCAGGCGAAAGAGGAGCCGCTGTCCATTGTTATGGAAGAAATCTGCCGTCATGGCCTCTGTTCATTTTTGGAAATTCGAGGCTTCCCAGTTTCGACGGTACTGGAGTGTTTTCTCCTGTAAATGTTCTCTCTCTCTCTCTCTCTCTCTCTCTCTCTCTCTCTCTCTCTCTCTCGGGATCAGAGGAATCTATTTCTGGTGATAGAAATTCATTTCTCGATATAGTGTGGTTCGGATACCACAGTAAGCTGTAGGTCCCGGTGCTAGGTGACCAATTGGTTCCTAGCCACGTAAAAATATCTAGTCCTTCGGGCCAGCCCTAGGAGAGCTGTTAATCAGCTCAGTGGTCTGGTAAAATTAAGATATACTTAACTTCTCTCTCTCTCTCTCTCTCTCTCCACCTTAATCGTGAAAGAAAACATTGATAAAATCCATAAACCAATTAAGGCAAAACGTTTCTACAAGAAAACATCTCCAGTGACGACAAGGCAACACCAGTAATCAGAGATATCACCTCGTTACTGGACCCCGCTTAAAGGAACCCCAGAAAGAATTCCTGGAAAAATGCTGGAATGGTTCCATATGGTTTCTGTCTCAGTTCTTTTATTGTAGCACTGATGTTCTATGAATTTTGATTGAAGATGAAGTGTTTATCTCAGAACTGTGAAATGTTGACCATCATCTTTTTTTTTTTTTTTTTTTTTTTTTGCTTTCTTTAAGGGACAGAGTGTATCCAATCTTTTCGCTTAATGTGGCCAAATTGCCAGTTTTTATTATTATTATTATTATTATTATTATTATTATTATTATTATTATTATTTGGCACAATTTTCAGTGTCGAAAATGATATCGCATGTGAAGTATAAAGCCTTTAATAGATAATAAGAGCTTTCGAACCGTATACTAGGTTCATCTTCAGTCAAGTGAACATTATGACTTTAAAAACCCGTCGAAGTAAACTTCTGAACAGGACAATTCCACAATGACGAAAGCAGATGGAGGAAGCGCTCAACAGCCCAACTATGTAATTCCGTTGTTGATGTTCGAATTCCTGTTTGCTATTCTGCTGGAACGTCTGTGGTCTGTGATGATGCTGCTGCATGGTGTTCCCTTGGCGGCGCGGCTGCAACATTGCTGGACGTCACGTCCCCCGTTCTGTAATCCGTCTGAGGAAGGAGAGCAGAAGAGGGGGCATCAACAGGCAGAGGAAAAACAGAGCTTGTCTTAAAATTAAAATTTTTAACAAAGTTTTTAAGAATGTAAAAGTTGACTAATGGGGCTTCCCCAACAAACGACTTGTCACCATAAAAAGCTTTTCCTAAGTTTATGGCGGCGCCTTCAACTAGCCTTCTTGTTTGGACATTGTTATTTTTAAAAATTAAGTTAGATCCATTCCAATTCGGTCTATGGTTGTTCTTAAAAGTATGGGAGACTATTGCATTGTTCTGTGCATGAAGTGCATATGCGAGTTTGTGTTCCCCTAATCGGGTCGGTAGTCCTCTTCCACTTTCCCCAAAATATTTTTCCTTACAGTCATGACAAGAGATCTCGTAAACACCCGGAATGATATTATTGTTATCGTTATTGCCTGTTGCTGCCCACTCTTCTGCTCTCCTTCCTCAGACGGATTACAGCACGTGGGACATGACGTCCGGCAATGATGCAGCCGCGCCGCCAGGGGAACACCATGCAGCAGCATCATCACAGCCCACAGACGTTCCAGCAGAATAGCAAAAGGGAATTCGAACATCAACAACGGAATTACTTAGTTGGGCTGTTGAGCGCTTCCTCCATCTGCGTTCGTCATTGTGGAATTGTCCTGTTCAGAGGTTTACTTCGACGGATTTTTAAAGTCATAATGTTCACTTGACTAAAGATGAACCTAGTACAAGGTTCGAAAGCTTTTATTATCTATTAAAGACTTTATACTTCACATGCGGTATTATTGTGGACCTGCCTCCATTATTATTATTATTATTATATTCAGGCGATGAACCCTATCCTGTGGAACAAGCCCGCAGGTGCGATTGATATTATTATTATTATTATTATTATTATTATTATTATTATTATTATTATTATTATTATTATTACTATATATAGTATTGGAGTTGATTATTCAATTGGTTACTTATATATTCATTGTTCATATTCCTTATGGATTCTAATGCCTATTCTATGGAGCAAGATACAGATATGCGATTATTATATTATTATTATTATTATTATTATTATTATTATTATTATTATTATTATTATTATTATTATTATTCAGGCTATGAACGCTATTCCTATGGAACAAGCCTACAGGAGCGATTGATATTATTATTATTATTATTATTATTATTATTATTATTATTATTATTATTATTATTATTATTATTATTATTATTATTATTATTATTATTCAGGCGATGAACGCTATTCCTATGGAACAAGCCCACAAAACGATTGACTTGAAATTTAGGCTTCCAAAGAAGTAAGACGAGGCAAAGGGAAATGCAGAAAAAAAGACATCTAGCTTATTAAAACAAACTGATAAATGATTAAATAGATAAAAATTTATTAAAATCCAAACCGAATAGTGTCAGGGTAGTAATGCATTGGATCTTCGCTTGAACTTTTGAAGTTCCAATGACACGACATCCTTTGGGAGACAGCGAGGCACATTTAATGCAAATTGGTGCTGCTGTTCAGCTAATCAGTTTGCTTTCGGCAGGTAAAAGGAATCAGGGATCAATTGTCAATGTGAAAGATCTCTGTTAAAATACTACTTATGAAAAATTTACAAAAAAGAGACAATCATCCGTCGATGTCCAAGTCAAATGCTAATTTTAGGAAACGGAAACCGACCACCACAAACCACTCTACTTAAAAGAGATACATCTCTGGCAGAAGCAGACATCCACACCGGAGAACAGCATTCTAGTAAAGGAAGGACTATGGACCTCAAACAGGTTACATTGATTTTATCACTGTTATAAATATATGAGGGCTTTCGTACAATACCTAACACTTTCATTAGATGCGAGTCAGAATTCAGAACTCGGATAGTTAAATCTTCAGACTCATTCAGCGGAGTCCCATCCACCTGAAGGGGAGGATGAGGTGGAAAGCCTGTATGTGATCTACTACTCAATAGTGTTTTCGTTTTACTGGGTTCAGCCTCATACTTAACCGCTACACCATTCACTAATCCGCTCCATGTCACTATTGAGACTAACAGCAGCTTCATTTCTCAACAACCATATCATCTGTATACAATGAAAATAATTTTGGACCAAGAACACTGCCCTGTGGAACTCCAGACACAATAGGTCTTGGTTCGCTAATGGTCCTATCAACAACTAGCTACTCGCTGGTGCCTACTTTTAAGGAAATCTTGAAGTCAACCTCAAACATATCCAGCCTCTCCAAGGTTTTGAAGTTTATAAATAACTGCTTTGTGATTTACTAAATCAAAAGCAGAACTTAAATCTATTTGAATAACTCCAAACTCTAAACCCCTATGAAGAACCTCTTGCAAATGGCATGTCAAATCTAAAAGAGCATCGCAGATACCTAACTGCTTCCCAAATGCACATTGAATAACAACTAACAAACCTTCAGATTCCACAAATATGGTGACTTAAAAGTAAGTTTTCCTGCAACTTTGGAGAGCACAAGGAGAAAAAAATTGGCCTGCAGTTGCTGCTGTCTGCGGATATGCCGCCCCTTGGAACAGGCACTGCATTGCTAAGCTTGCGCTCATCCACGAAGATACTACGTCGACATAGAAATCTACAGAACCTACTATTCTTGGGGGACAACACACCTGAAACCTTTTTTTAAAAAAAGTAAGGGAAGAAACCATCAGAATCATCTTCATTCCAGGTATCAAGACCATCAAGAATTTTCTTAGCGTCTCTGGAGCGAAATGCAAATTTTGTAAGAATAGCTTCAGGATGACAAGTATCAGGGAGAGAGACGTCCTTAACTGATTGCTTTCCTTCAAAATCTCGACGAAGCAGTTCAGGTTTATCCTTCAGGCCAGTAACTAATCTACCATCATCTGTTAGTAGTGAATGAACTGAAGATGAGCGTGACCCAAAGATAGATGATGCCAATATAGTCCTCCATAGATGAGGCTGAGTAATTCCTTCAAGTTTTCTCTCTGAGGAATTATTTAGATTTCCCTCAGCTATATATGTTTTTCATAGTAAGCACTTCTACGTGTATCAAACCATGGTTGTCATTTTTCCAGAATTTGATTACCTCTCTAGAGACATACATTACTAAAATAGCCATCAGTATTTCATTTAACTTCTTCTTTGGATCTGAATCTAATGTAGCTTCTGATATATGAAGTTCGATCGCAATTGACTCAGGATTTCAGTCAGACCGTTTTTCCAATGTTGAATGAGTAATATTGATAAACAGATACGTCCATCTCAATGGCGCAGTGATAGGAAGTGCCCCTGTACGAGCAGACCTTGGACTTCACAATAACTGGAATATTTGTGAATATGAAGTCTAATCTATTACCAGAAATATGCTGAATTCCTCAATCAATTGGACAAAAATGGGAAGATACAAGGAACTAAAGAGAAGACCGGCCATGTAGATTTGTGATATTTGAATTAAGTCATTCGATGTGCTGTGCATTACAGTCTCCACAAATAACGAATGAAGCTTTTGAAGTCTGTGACTGAGCCATAATAATCATCTCCAAGAGACAGCCATATATAGAATCGTCGATATCTGGATTGCAGTAAACAGCAAACACGTAAACATTCTAGAACTTACTGAAAATCTTGAAGACAAATCATTTTATGGCGACGATACTCCAATTTGTTCTGAAGATATATACGAGCAGGTCGCCCGGATTTAGTGTGTACTGTAGCCATCCCTTGCGCATGTGGGATGTTACGACAATAACTAAAATCATGTTAAACTCAACCTTTGACCTGTTACTATCTACAAGTGCGCCATATAACATCAAATCATGTCTTTGCGAGTCCTTGGTTACTAACTGCGACAACAGCACCTTAACTGGATTTTCGTGATGCTCATTTACCTAGTAATTAAGCATTGGTAATTTCTTAAGGCAAGGATGTTAACACCTTGTTCATATATATGTGTATATATATATACACACACACACACACACACACACACACACACACACACATATATATATTATATATATATATATATATATATATATATATATATATATATATTATATATGAGTTTTCAACCTCAGCTCTTTCCGGTTAGAGACAAGTGCTGGATTCCTCGAAGATGCTTAAATGAAAAACAGATAGGATAGATTACCAATGCACTTTGTGGTCAAGGACAAGGTATATAGAATAAGGGAGAGAGGTACAGTCACTTTGGTCGCGGGGGTAGTTGTGGGGTATTTCCGTGACAGGCCTGGAGGCCAGGGTGGGAGCGGTCAAAGGCAAGTACTACCTTGGGAAACTCAAGTACCTTGGGTCGAAGAGATTAGGTCTGTAAGATGTCCTTTTCACTCTGTTATCGTGTATACGTTTGGTGTTCTTTTGAATTCATATAGGTCACTGTACTACACATACAAAATCGTGGATTGATAATGTTTGGCTCTCTAATATATAATAGAAACCTTAAATTAATTTGCTTGACAGGACTTGAAAAAATATTCAATTAGCATTTGACCTAGCATTTATTTACAAAGGCTTATGTATAATTTTACAATACATTATTCAATAAACTAACATCGATCGACATAGATAACACATAACAGTATCTGGCTTCATAATGGAAATGAAAAATACTTAGTAAAAGTGATAAAAACAACAATTTTTTAAATTTTCATGGCATTACTTAGTTAATTTATGCATCTTTTTCTTTTTTTGCCTACTTGATAAAATTTGGGCATTCTGAAACTCTCATCCTAAAAAACATCCGACATCTGACAAAAAACAATATTACTTTAAAAGGCAAGGATAAACAATTTTCAATATGGCGTGCCAAGTTGCATAATACTCCATTGCCTGGTCTCAGTGTATTTTCTCCATTGTATGTTTGAAACATTTTTTCCGTTACCTTTAATTTTTCAAATAACTCAGCACTTGGTTCCGTTAATTTATCATTATGTCGCTCTAGTGCACTAATCCGGGTAACTTTCACTATTTTAAGTTTACATCCTAAGAACTGATAATCTGGAAATTTAGATGCCACATAACCTCCAACATATCGAAGGCCCTCTTCGTCTGCAACATTCTCTAAAGTTATTTCATGAAATTAATTTTCAAAGTTTTCTGAATCTTCTTCTGGGATCTTCTCATCTTCAGTAGAGGCAATCACCATTGCAGAAATCATAAGCTCTCTTTCAAGATCGGTTTCATTTGAATCATTATTTTCACAACTTTTCTCTTGACTGAAGATTCCTTCCGACATATTTGAAGAATCGCACTCCTTCATCGAGTTACAATTTTTTCCAGTTATAGAGTTTATTTTGCCAAGTAAATATGACCTTATTCTGTGTTTGACTTCGTCTGGCGTAAGATGATCATAAGTTGCACCCATTTGTCTAAGAAAGCCAAACATGTTTTCCAGTCCATCTTGGTTAAGTCTGGAGGTAATTATGTATGATACATCATATTTACTTTTATACATATGCAACCTTGGCAAGGATTTGCATGACACAATAAGTCCCTTTTGGAACTGATAGATCTTATTACTTTTGCAAACTCGTATTGTTTCAGCAGTACACTTCATATTGTCAGGGATTTTATTCTGTTCCGTCAGTTGCATCCCATAAGTATTTATAGATTTTTTTCTGTCATAAGGTACCCTTGAATTGAACACAACAAACCAGGAGTCGGCAAGCTTTATAAAGTCCCTTGTACTTTCCCAGGACATGCTCGTCAAAAGTCCCTGACTTCCATGAAAATCTAAAGCTTTAGATGTTGTTTCCGAAAGAAGCTGCACTGCTTTCCTCACATTCATACGTCTGAATTTCATTGCTGGGGCTCGCGATCCAAGAAGTTCCTGCTGCATGTCTCTTTTATATGCATTTTCTTCAAAATGTTTACTGCATATGCGATGAGTAGTAGGGTTAAAGTAGTCCTTTCTATTACAACGATGAACCCATTTCCGTCTTGTTTCCTCATCACGAGGGAATCGGAAAAAGGATACCTCCTCTTTTTTTCTACTATTTGAATAACAACCAAACACGGCGCAGTTGTTTGGCATTATTTAAATAATGATTTAGATTATATAAAAAATCAAAACTATGGTTGTATTCGAAGAATGTAAAACTAAATCAATACAGAGATGACTGAAGTGACCTGTGATATACATTTGAATGAAACGGTAGCTGAGTGACTTCTCGCTCTGACCTGGCCTCCAGGTGATGCGGCTCTTGGGGGGATAAGCCGCAACCCCCCACAAATGACTCTACCTGACCATTCTATATACCTTGGTCAAGGACGCCTCGAAGATCACGAGCTTCGGGCATGGAGCGTCGATGTTTGTTGTGTGCAAAACAGGGTGTGTCTGTGTGTGTTCGTAACAAACAGTAAATGACATTTATTCTGGGGGGGGATAAGTGCTAAGGGAGGACTCACTGATTGGTTTTGACAGTGTGTGGAAAACGCCTGGAAGAGGTCCATCAGATAAGGTAACGTAAGAGAGAACTTTGAAAAAGTTAACATTTGAAGTGACAATTATTGTGTCTGGAGAAAGAGAAGTGGGGTGCAGTACACATTCTTTTTGACTAAAGATGCGTCCACACGATCGAACAATGTCTGATGGACAATTATTGTTATCATATCATAGGCGAACCAGGATGACGTCATAAAAGTGGAAACAATGGAAGTAGATCTGGCAACAACATTGGTACCAGATGAGATTGTATTCCAGTGTTTCTACTCTGATCACAAGGCAAAGACCAGCAGACGATTGTTAATTGGGAACAATGTTACCAATTGTCCGACTGTGTGGACGTACCTTAACTCACATGGTTAAAGCGGTGTCATAATTGTGGTCTCTTTGTTTCAGATGGATTCGAAGTCACCATATAGAAAAGTGGATTCTCTAGACTTGTATTGACTTATTGAAATATTATTAGTCGGACAGAATGAGATTAGAGGGGGTACTTAATTAAATATAATTTTGAGAGGAACATGATAGTTTAACGTTTCTTTTGGGTCAGAGTTAATTAATTTTATTCCATTTTAATGGTAGCTAATTTTGGGAAATAAAAAGTAAATTTTTTTCAATTACGGGAGTTTATTTTGCTTAGCTTGGACTTTATGTAAACTCCCCAGAGTGATCTGCAACGGAACGAGGGTAGGTTAAGTTGCCAGTGGTTGTTTGTTTCATTTTGTTTAAACGAGTGTCATTTGACCTTTAAAATCCTTATATATAAATATATATATATATCTATATATATATATATATATATATATTATATATATATATATATATATATATGGTATCTGATGGGGTTAAAGGTGCTCGTACTAAGCTATCGGGAGACGAGGTTACTACCTGAAGTATTAACTGTCCTGGCATGAGAAGATTATTTGTAGGACGACTTGCGAAGGGCACGGTGTAAGAGTCACGACGAGAACCATCTGATACTCCAGCTGTCCAGCAACAGAGAAAATGACGAGGACGAGGACTTTCAGTTTCTTCCGACGAAGGACTGGCAGGACTACGGGTTACTTGAGGAGTGATTACGTACTACTTACTGCTGGTGAGGACACACCAACCCACTCACTGACTGCCTTCCTTCGTTCGCCCCCGATTTTACCTCGGTTCGGGAAGAAATAAGCATTCATGTTAACTGCCGCCGGCAAAGGACTCAACAACTAGTTCTCTTGTCTGAGAAGTTACAGTACCGTAATACTTACGGGTCCTTTCTCCCGGGATATTTAAATAATAATAATAATTCAAACTTATCATTTGGTGACAATATACTTATATATATATATTATATATATATATATATATATATATATATAATATATAATATATATATATATATATATATATATACATATTTATTTATTTATTTGCTTTTTCTATTTTTCTTCATATATTACCCCTAATATTGTGGATTTACACACACACACACACACACACACACACACATATATATATATATATATATATATATATATATATATATATATATGTATATGTTTATATGTTGTATATCTATATATATATATATATTAATATATATATAAGATATATATATATCAAGGTTAGGGAAGGGATGAACGCTCACGCAGAACATCCCATTCTTCTTTATCTCTGTCCCTCTTTAATTTCCGAAACCAATATCGAGATACTCTCCCCCTTCGGCAAATACGGAACTCAATCTGGTAACCAGAAGCAAAATAACAGAAGTACACGAGAGAGCGGAACCCCACCCAAACACACACACACACACACACACATACACAATGGTTCGGAAAGTTTGGGAGTTTACTCCGTATTCAGAGAACTTGATTTATAGGAGTGTTTGTCTGAAATGCGATCACCTTTCGGCTTGCTTCACAAATATAGAACGAAGTCCAACCGTTATTTGACTTAAGGAAGAGATAAAAGGATCTGCGAAATAGTTCCTTCTTAAGACGTTCATTTCCTTCACGCGTGTGTGTTGACACGTGTACAACGTGTATGTATGTGTGTGTGTGGGAGTCAGACAGACTTGAATGATTAAAAATCATTGTATTCTATTTTCAGCATGTCACTCAATAATTTAAATTCGTTTTTATATCAGTAAATCAAACTGTTAAATACATTTTTATGAAGATAAATCGATATCTCGCTAAAGCGAACAGTTTTAAGCTGACACTGGAATTGGTCTGACTTAATCCTCACCTCCTCCTACTCATCCCCCAACCAACACATCACCACCACTGTACCTCGGGTAAAAATGGCATGGCCATTACAATGAATTGGAGAGCTGGGTCTTATGAATGGCGTCCAGTGAAAGGCGGAAAAACCAAAGTATTGACTAACATTGAAGATAATGACAATGATAATTTCATTGTGTCTGCCATGTATACCTGCTAAATTTTATAAATGCAAAGGATTTCCTTGGGGAGGTGAGCTGGGTGACAGGTTTTTTCTATGTGAGAACCAATGACGTCTGAACCACAGCGAGACGTGTGGATAAATTAATTCTGTTTTCACTTTTTGCAAAACTCTAGTTCAGAGATACGTGACCTTACAAAAGGTTTATGATCAAAGCGGCTATGGAGCAGTGTGAACAATGATTTTAGCGAAAGCTGCAAGTGATAGTTAGTTAAAAACAAATAGACAATCTTTTTTTATGGAGGTGAAGTTGGAAGAGTGACTGATTTTATGCAAAGTCCACATAATGAAAGCTACCATGAAAAATTAAGATGAAGATGAAGATGCGAACCAGTTACTGCAAAGACAAAAGGCTACCTTGTAAATGAAGATGCGGACCAGTTACTGGCGAAAGACAAAGGCTACCTTGTAAAATAAAGACGGAACCAGTTACTGCAAAGACAAAAGCTACCTTGTATGGCCGATGGAACCGTTACTGCCAAAGGGGGACCAAAAGCTACAAATTGGTTGTAATGAAGATGGGCCGGACCAGTTAAAACCTGCCATAAACAAAAGGGGGGGCCGAACTTTAATGAAGATGAGGACCAGTTACTGGCAAAGGCCAAAGAAAGCAAATACCTTGTAATGGGAATTATGCAAACCAAAATTTACCTTGCAAAAGGACAAAACTGGTACCTTGTAAATGAAGATGCTGAACAAGTTCTACCAGCAAAAGACAGGCTACTGTAAATGGAAGATGAGGAACCTTAAACTGCAGTCAGGCTCCCTTGGTAATTTGAAAGATGATGACCGTTACTGCCAAAACAAAAAGCCTACCTGTAAATGATAGGCGAACAAGGTTACTGCCAAAGAAAAAGCAAAAAGGCTTAACCTTGTAGCTGAAAGCAAAAGGCCGACCAGGTTACTGGCAAGGGAACAGGGCTGCCTTGTTAAATGGAAGAAAATGAATGAACCAGTTACTGCAAAAGGACCAAACGGCCTTACCTTGTATGACGATGCAACCCAGTTACTGCAAAGACAAAAGGCTACCTTGTAACTGAAAGATGCGGGGAGGCAGGTTACTGCAAAGGACCAAAAGGCTACCTTGTAAGAAGATGAGGGAATCAGGTTACTGCAAAGGTACAAAAAGGCTAACCTTGTAAAATGGAAGATGAGGGGACCCAGTGACTTGCAAAAGGGGAACCAAAAGGGCTAACCTTGTAAATGAAGATGCGGGGACAGGTTTAAACTGCAAAGGACCAAAAGGATTACCTTTGTAAATGAAAGATGAAGACTAAAGTTACCTGCAAAAAGAGAATGAAAAAGGCCTACCTGTAGAATTGAAGATGCGGACCAGTTAACTGCAAGAGAAAGAAGCTACCTTGTAGGATGAAGATGCGGACCAGGTTACGCAAAGAGACCCAACAGAGCTTACCTTGTAAATGAAAATGATGGACCAAAGTTAATGCAAAAGAGAAAAAGGAAAAGGCTACCTTGTAAGAAATGAAGTATGCGGGAACCAATTTAACTGCCCAAAAGAGAAAGGGAGGCTTACATTGTAGTGAAGGAGGCCAAAGACCAAAGGGTTACTTGCCAAAGAGAAGTTAGCTAAACCTTGTAGAATGAAAATGCGGGACCAGTTACTCAAAGACAAAAGCTACCTTGTAAATGAAGATGATGACCAGTTACTGCAAGTCAAAAGGCTACCTTGTAGAATGAAGATTGATGACCAGTTACTGCCAGACAAAGGCTACCTTGTAAATGAAGATGCGACCATTTACTGCAAAGACAAAAGGCTACCTTGTAGCTGAAGATGCTGGACCAGTTACTGCAAAAGACAAAAGGGCTACCTTGTAAATGAAGATGAGGACCAGTTACTGCAAGACAAAGGCTACCTTGTAATGAAGATGCAACCAGTATACTGCAAAGACAAAGGCTACCTTGTAAATGAAGATTCAGACCATTTACTCCAAAAATAAAAGGCTACTGTAAATGAAGATGCCGGACCAGTAACTGCAAGACAAAAGCTACCTTGTAAAGAAATGGACCAGTTTACTGCAAAAGACAACAGGCTACTTGTAAATGAAGATGCGGACCAGTTACTGGCAAAGACAAAAGGCTACCTATGTAGATAAGATAGGACCATTTCCTGCAAAGACAAAGGCTACCTTGTAGATGGATGAGGACCATTCGGCAAAGACAAAAGCTACCTTCTAAAATTAGATGCAACGCAGTTACTGCAAAGACAAAAGGCTACCTTGTAAATGAGAATGCAGAACACAGTTTACTGCAAACGACAAAAGGCTACCTTTGTAATAAAGATGAGATGGACCAGGTTCCTGCAAAGAAATAATGCTACCTTGTAAATGAAAGATGAGGACCAGTTACTGCAAAAGAGAAAGATCTACCTTGTAAATGAAGATGGCGGACCAGTTAACCGCAAAGACAAAGGCTACCTTGTAAATGAGAATGGCGGAGCAGTTTACTGGCAAAGACAAACACCTGTAAATGAAGATTGAGGACCAGTTACTGCAAGACAAAAGGCTACCTTGTAAATGAAGATGAGGACCAGTTTTACTGCAAAGACAAAAGGGCTACCTTGTAAATGAAGATGCGGACAGTTTATCTGCAAAGACAAAAGGCTACCTTGTAAATGAAGATGCAGACTAGTTACTGCAAAGAGAATGAGCTACCTTGTAGATGAAGATGCGGACCAGTTACTGCAAAGAGAAAGCTTACCTTGTAGATGAAGATGGTCGGACCAGTTACTGCAAAGAGAAAGAGCTACCTTGTAAATGAAAATGCGGACCAGTTACTGCAAAGAGAAAGAGCTACCTTGTAGATGAAGATGCGGACCAATTACTGCAAAGAGAAAGAGCTACATTGTAGATGAAGATGCAGACCAGTTACTGCAAAAGACAAAAGGCTACTTTGTAAAAGAAGATGCGGACAGTTACTGCAAAGGACAAAAGGGCTACTTGTAAAGAAGTGAGGACCAGTTACGAAAACAAAAGGCACCCTTTTAAATGAAAGATGACCAGTACTGCAAAGAAACTACCCGATGGCAGACCTCTGCTTGTAAATGAGATGCGACAGTTACTGCAAAGCTTACCTTGTAAAGATGAGGATGCGGACCAGTTTACTGCACGAGAAAGAGTACCTTGTAGATGAAGATGCGGACCAGTTACTGCAAAGAGAAAGAGTTACCTTGTAGATGAAGATGCGGACCAGTTACTGCAAAGAGAAAGTGCTATAGTGTAGCTGAAGATGCAGGCCAGTTACTGCAAAGAGAAAGAGCTACCTTGTAGATGAAGATGCATATCAGTTACTGCAAAGAGAAAGAGCTACCTTGTAGATGAAGATGCGGAACAGTTACTGCAAAGAGAAAGAGCTATCTTGTATATGAAGATGCAGACCAGTTACTGCAAAGAGAAAGAACTACCTTGTAGATGAAGATGCGGACCAGTTACTGCAAAGAGAAAAAGCTACCTTGTAAATGAAGATGTGGACCAGTTACTGCAAAGACAAAAGGCTACCTTGTAAATGAAGATGAGTACCAGTTACTGCAAAGACAAAAGGCTACCTTGTAAATGAAGATGCGGACCAGTTACTGCAAAGAGAAAGAGCTACCTTGTAAATGAAGATGCGGAGCAGTTACTGCAAAGAGAAAGAGCTACCTTGTAAATGAAGATGTGGACCAGTTACTGCAAAGAGAAAGAGCTACCTTGTAAATGAAGATGCGGAGCAGTTACTGCAAAGAGAAAGAGCTACCTTGTAAATGAAGATGTGGACCAGTTACTGCAAAGAGAAAGAGCTACCTTGTAAATGAAGATGCGGAGCAGTTACTACAAAGAGAAAGAGCTACCTTGTAAATGAAGATGTGGACCAGTTAGTGCAAAGAGAAAAAGCTACCTTGTAAATGAAGATGTGGACCAGTTACTGCAAAGAGAAAGAGCTACCTTGTAAATGAAGATGCGGACCAGTTACTGCAAAGAGAAAGAGCTACCTTGTAAGTGAAGATTGGGACAGTTAAACTGAAAAAGAAGAAAATAAGAGCTACCTTGTAAATGAAAATGCAGACCAGTTACTGCAAAGAGAAAGAGCTACCTTGTAAATGAAGATGAGGACCAGTTACTGCATAGAGAAAGAGCTACCTTGTAAATGAAGATGTGGACCAGTTACTGCAAAGAGAAAGACCTACCTTGTAAATGAAGATGAGGACCAGTTACTGCAAAGACAAAACGCTACCTTGTAAATGAAGATGAGGACCAGTTACTGCAAAGATAAAGAGCTACCTTGTAAATGAAGAAGCGGACCAATTACTGCAAAGAGAAAGAGCTACCTTGTAGATGAAGATGCGGACCAGTTACTGCAAAGAGAAAGAGCTACCTTGTAAATGAAGATGTGGACCAGTTACTGCAAAGAGAAAGAGCTACCTTGTAAATGAAGATGAGGACCAGTTACTGCAAAGAGAAAGAGCTACCTTGTAAATGAAGATGTGGACCAGTTACTGCAAAGAGAAAGAGCTACCTTGTAAATGAAGATGTGGACCAGTTACTGCAAAGAGAAAGAGCTACCTTGTAAATGAAGATGAGGACCAGTTACTGCAAAGACAAAAGGCTACCTTCTAAATGAAGATGAGGACCAGTTACTGCAAAGACAAAAGGCTACCTTGTAAATGAAGATGCGGACCAGTTACGGCAAAGAGAAAGAGCTACCTTGTAGATGAAGATGCGGACCAGTTACTGCAAAGACAAAAGAGCTACCTTGTAAATGAAGATGCAGTTACTGCAAAGGCAAAAGGCTACCTTGTAGATAAAGATGCGGAGCAGTTACTGCAAGACAAAAGGCTACCTTGTAAATGAAGATGAGTACCAGTTACTGCAAAGACAAAAGGCTACCTTGTAAATGAAGATGAGGACCAGTTACTGCAAAGACAAAAGGTACCTTGTAGCTGAAGATGCGGAGCAGTTACTGCAAAGACAAAAGGCTACCTTGTAAAAGAAGATGCTGACTAGTTACTGCAAAGAGAAAGAGCTACCTTGTAGATAAACATGCGGACCAGCTACAAAGAGAAAGAGCTACCTTGTAGCTGAGGATGCGGACCAGTTACTGCAAAGAGAAAGAGCTTCCATGTAGATGAAGATGCTGACCAGATACTGCAAAGACAAAAGGCTACCTTGTAGATAAACATGCGGACCAGCTACTACAAAGAGAGAAAGCTACCTTGTAGCTGAAGATGCGGACCAGTTACTGCAAAGACAAAAGGTACCTTGTAGCTGAAGATGCTGACCAGTTACTGCAAAGAGAAAGAGCTACCTTGTAGATGAAAATGCGGACCAGTTACTGCAAAGACAAAAGACTACCTTGTAGATGAAGATGCGGACCAGTTACTGCAAAGAGAAAGAGCTACCTTGTAGATGAAGATGCGGACCAGTTACTGCAAAGAGAAAGAGCTACCTTGTAGATGATGATGCGGACCAGTTACTGCAAAGAGAAAGAGCTACCTTGTAGATGAAGATGCGGACCAGTTACTGCAAAGATAAAATGCTACCTTGTAGATAAAGATGCGGACCAGCTACTACAAAGAGAGAAAGCTACCTTGTAGCTGAAGATGCGAGCCAGTTACTGCAAAGACAAAAGGTACCTTGTAGCTGAATATGCGGACCAGTTACTGCAAAGAGAAAGAGCTACCTTGTAGCTGAATATGCGGACCAGTTACTGCAAAGACAAAAGACTACCTTGTAGCTGAAGATGCGAACCAGTTACTGCAAAGACTAAAGGCTACCTTGTAGATAAAGATGCGGACCAGCTACTACAAAGAGATAAAGCTACCTTGTAGCTGAAGATGCGGACCAGTTACTGCAAGACAAACGGTACCTTTAGCTGAAGATGCGGACCAGTTACTGCAAAGAGAAAGAGCTACCTTGTAGATGAAGATGCGGACCAGTTACTGCAAAGAGAAAGAGGTACCTTGTAGATGAAGATGCGGACCAGTTACTGCAAAGACAAAAGACTACCTTGTAGATGAAGATGCGGGACCAGATTACCTGCAAAGACAAAAGACTACCTTTGTAGATGAAGATGCGGACCAGTTACTGCAAAGACAAAAGACTACCTTGTAGATGAAGATGCGGACCAGATACTGCAAAGACAAAAGACTACCTTGTAGATGAAGATGCGGACCAGTTACTGCAAAGACAAAAGACTACCTTGTAGATGAAGATGCGGACCAGTTACTGCAAAGACAAAAGACTACCTTGTAGATGAAGATGCGGACCAGTTACTGCAAAGACAAAAGGCTACCTTGTAGATAAAGATGCAGACCAGTTACTGCAAAAGACTAGTTACAAAGATTAGTCAGAGAGCAGTACCAGCCATAACTTGGGTGGTAGATTCTCCATCCATGATGCTCATCACCTTCTGAGATCAATAAAAAAAAGTCGCCAAAACGGCTTCTTAGACAATTATTCTATTTAGATGACCGAATCTTCGTTTAGGTAGGTCCATCATCATCTATTTTTATCTTCGGGCGAAAGTTATCAAAAGGAAAAAATTCGATCATTTGGGGGTATTTGGGGCCTGATATCATGTCTGAATGAATCTTGTATGTATACGTGATAAAAATTATATATATTATATATATATATATATAATATATATATATATATATATATATATATATATATATATGTGTGTGTGTGTGTGTGTGTGTGTGTGTATATATATATATATATATATATATATATATATCTATATATATATATATATATATATATATATATATATATATATATATATATATATATATGTATGTTATGCAAATAAATAAATGATGAAATATAGAAGCAAATTAAGGAAAAAGATGTAATACTGCCAGGTAACCAAACGAGGTTTGCAATCATGCAGGGAGTTAAACAAGATATGAATATATAAATGGACAGATATAAATTCTGTTCAGGGCATAGATGACAGCGCGGACCCCTCTGATATTCCATAATCGTTCCCATTAATTCGTCTTTCCCCTTATTTACAGAGAGCGTTGTTTATGTCGCCTCCCCTCACGACTCCTCGATTGGCCGTTTAGTTATTTTGAATATTTAAAGTCTTTTCTATTTCTGGCATTGGCTTCGACATAATTATTTTGAAGGTCAGCTTTAATTTTCACAGTAATGATGCCTTCGTCTTCAATATTGACACTATCTTTACCAATAACAATAATAATGATTGGATTTAAGCCTTCATCTAGCATGCTGGCTTTATCATAGTCAGTGGTTTGATGCTATACATCCAATGTCATTAAAATGAAGTTATCAAGAAGAACATTAGTTTAAGCAAAAGTTGTTTGTAATGATCGAACGGATTGTTGCTTTAGCTCGTCTTTATGGAACTGAAGTGCGGCTGTCGGATGTCAATGAGGGGAAGAGTCTGATCCTCAGTTTCTGTAGAATTGCTATAGTTGACAGGAGAGAATTATACAGCTGCAACCATAACGTAAACAGGATACTTTAGGAGATGGATTATTCTGCTTTGAAGTACTTCGTTCATGTTGAGAGGCGGAAACAAAACAGTTAGGCTAAAAGGGTGTCTGTTCTGGAAACCTTCGTAGATCGGAGGAAAAGGCTAGTTAGAAAGTCCCGGCTAAACGGAGCAGCAGAGATTATGTAACGGAAGGGTGTGCGAGGAAACTCGAGTGTTTGTGCAGGGAGCGTTTTTGTCATACTGACATGCTTTCAGCGGACGAGTATGAAGCAGCCGAGGGCGAGGAGTTTTTTGTGCGCGGGTGGTCCATCTTTGATTTATCTGTCAAAGGATGAATGTCACTGTGATAGTTACAGATTTTTTTTTCTGGACCACTCTCTTTTAGAGGGAAACGGCTTGCACTGAAAATAAATAATATACTGTAGGCTACAGATAATTAATAAACATTAAAAGAATTATTTTTGAAGTTTTTCTCGTTGAATATTAATAAAACAAAATAACAAATAAAGAATTCTGACAGAGGACAGCTAACTCGCAGACAGCGTGTTAAGCAAGAAGAGGAAGGTTAGATGCTGAGGGAAGCGACGGAGAACATTGCATTTCAGTGCATTTCAAGTTATCAATGACATTTCCAGATGCTGATCTGATAAGCAATTTTGTTCTAGCTAATGTGTTCCCGATGTAAACACCTTTGTGCATGGAGAGGGCATCAACTTGTCTCATCGGACAGCCATGGTCACAGGTCTGTCTGTACACATGATTTCTGGACAAACAGAAATATGTGCGAAGATTAGAGTACATTCTACTGTTATCGGTGGTTCTGAAGCTGAAGTCCCTCTAGCAACAGATATCTTCTCCGACATTTGAGATTGTCAGTGTTTATAATAACTTCAATAGGTCTGTAAACTCTGTATGAATAAATATCTTCAACCAGGTAAGACTGTTGATAGGTGAGGGCAAGAAATATTTCATGTGTATATATGTATATTTTATATATGTATATATATATATATATATATATATATATATATATATATAACCATGTATATACCTCTGTATAAAAGACTCATTAAAACACTCTGGTTTAAAGCTAAGAACTATATTTCAGTACTGACTCCCATCTTTATCAAGTAGTGAATGACATAAGTTACACTTGCGAAATATATAGTGGGAGATATGCCCTTGGGTGATGCCTGGGGTCACCGCTAAACCGATATATATATATATATATATATATATATATAATATATATATATATATATATATAAATATATATATATATATATATATGCTCACCATTCTTTGACAACCTCCCGTTAAGAAACAGGGCGCATATTCGACCGGCAGGTTGCCAGGGCATAATAATGAAACCTACAGAATGATGAAGATGGTTTATTATAACGTAAAGGAAATGTTGCTGTAGATTTTCTGAACTGTTTTGATGTTTGTAATGTACTGTGTATATTCATGTTACTTGATTTCCTTTTTATTTATTTTATTTCCTTCATTATGTTTACTGTTTATTTTATCATGAGCTTCGCTTTTCGTGCAAGCTTGCAATGCTAATTTAATCGTTTCTTAGTTTTTTTCCCCATAATGTATGCAGTAATAATTATAATAATGAGTGGTATGTTATGTAAGTGCATTTCCCCCCCTTTTTCCATTCACTCCTCAACAGCTCCAAAACAAGTAAGAGAACCCACAAGAACCACTCACCATTGCCATAAAAGGAGAAAACAGGTAACCATAGAGCATTCCAATACGCAAGCGCAATGAATGAATAATAGATGCATTAATTAAATAAACAGATGCTTTCCACTTTGAACTGTCAGTTAACGAATGGTAGTACATAACTTAATATACGAAATCACCCAATACATATAATTCCCCTTCATTTTCATTGAGAGCCTGCCTTCATCAAACTTCAGTACCCTTCGACACTGCAATAACAAACATAATGTTGAAATCTAATGGAAGAAGAGAAAAAGGGAGCCATTCGGGCAAAAACACCAACAATTATCTCTTTTGAAGGGGCAATTTTGAACGGTAATTGCGAAAGCACATTGCTGGGTGATTGCATTTTCAATTACGGAAAGACACCGTTGCTGCAATAATTAGAAGTCGAGGACAGACAGAGAGAGAGAGAGAGAGAGAGAGATGAAGGACTAGATCCTAATGTGTGATCTGACTTGTGGCGTCGGTTTCATTCAGTGCCGGATATCGTTTAGGAATCGCAGTTCATGGTGGTTATTTATTATTATTATTATTTTTATTTTTTTATATATATAGTCTTCCAATTCGACTGGGTGGTATTTATAGTGTGGGTTCCAGGTTGCATCCTGCCTCCTTAGGAGTCCATCACTCTTCTTACCATGTGCGCCGTTTCTAGGATCACACTCTTCTGCATGAGTCCTGGAGCTACTTCGGCCTCTAGTTTTTCCAGATTCCTATTCAGGGATCTTGGGATCGTGCCTAGTGTTCCTATGATTATGGGTACGATTTCCACTGGCATATCCCATATCCTTCTTATTTCAATTTTCAGATCTTGATACTTATCCATTTTTTCCCCTTCTTTCTCCTCAACTATGGTGTCCCATGGTATTGCGACATCAATGAGTGATACTTTCTTCTTGATTTTGTCAATCAACGTCACGTCTGGTCTATTTGCACGTATCACCCTATCTGTTCTGATACCATAGTCCCAAAGGATCATTGCCCAATCGTTTTCTATCATTCCTTCAGGTTGGTGTTCGTACCACTTATTACTGCAAGGTAGCTGGTGTTTCTTGCACAGGCTCCAGTGGAGGGCTTTTGCCACTGAATCATGCCTCTTTTTGTACTGGTTCTGTGCAAGTGCCCGACATTCGCTTGCTATGTGGTTTATGGTCTCATTTTTATTATTATTATTATTGAACTATTAACTTCCGTAGAACCGTGCGGAAAAACAAACCAACGGACTTTTAAATATAATAGACAAAGTTGTATATTAAAAGATAAACAAATATTTTATATATATATATATATATATATATATATATATATATATATATATATATATATATAACCAATAACATGGAAACAAACGAATAAATATATAACCATTAAGACTAAACAAATAGAAAACTAATTACTTCAGTAACAAGTAAAAGATAAAATCTTGTGAGCTTCAAACTACCATATTGCATGGGAATTAGAACCCAATATTGTAAGGCCAGACTAGATAGGCTTGCCACATCCCGAGGTCTGAGGGTTGAAAGGCTTGTCACATCCCGAGGTCTGAGGCTTGAAAGGCTTGCCACATCCCGAGGTCTGAGGGTTGAAAGGCTTGCCACATCCCGAGGTCTGAGGGTTGAGAGACTTGCCACATCCCGAGGTCTGAGGGTTGAGATAATCTCTTATGTCCCATATGGCAAGGTGACGCCTGAGATTACAAGGTTGCCGCACATATCCAAAACCAGTGATTCAGAAAAGTGACTAAAACCAGAGGATGCAGAAAATTGATAAGAACCCGAACTTAAGTAATAAATGTCTAAAACCCTTGAATTCAGAAATGTGACTGAAACCACTTCAATCAGAACTAAGTCGGTGATACCACTTAAATTAAGTAGCATGTGTCAGAAACCAATTATGACATCATAAGTGTATGAATCTGACTTACGAGAGAAGTGTAAAATATTAGTGATTTCTTAGAAGAGCCTAATACTACCGACTTTGCAGTGTCTAAAACCAGCTACTTCCAAAAGTGTTTAAAACCACTGACTTTCAAGAAAACTCTAAAACCACTGACTTCCAAAAAGTGTCCAAATCCACAGACTTCCAAGAAGTGTCTGAAACCTCTGACTTCCATAAAGTGTCGAAAACCATTGACTTCCAAGACGATTCTAAAATCACTGACTTCCAAGAAGTGTCTGAAACCACTGACTTCCAATAAGTGTCTGAAACCACTGGCTTCCAATAAGTGTCTGAAACCACTGACTTCCAATAAGTCTAAAACCACTGACTTCCAAGAAGTGTCTGAAACCAATGACCGATTCGATAACTTCTAATGAAACAGATGAATAAATAAATCATTTATAAATGAATATTTAACTATCTACAACGACCCAGCAAGAACGAAAGGGGGTTTCTTGATCAACCAAAATGAAACTAAACGCAAACATCTGCTTCTCACTTTGTAGAGCAGGTTGCAAACAGCATAGACTAACCCGCCTACAATTTTGCACGTAATTATTATAAATATCCTGCTAAGTTTCAGCTGCAGGTCCACGAGCATCAAGAGGTTATTGCAGCTCTCGAACGGTTGCAATTGCTGCGTCCTTCCGTCTTGTTTGTCTCTGAATTTACTGTCCCTCTTTCTCTTCCCTCATTCTCGTCTGTTGTTCTTTCATTATCCAAATGTCGTTTCCATTTGAGCCTGTTGTTCTTTTGATTAGTCATTCGCGTTTCCCGCCCTTCCTTCGTTCTCTCTCTCTCTCTCTCTCTCTCTCTCTCAGACTGCTCTCATCAAAAGATATGAATATTGTTATTTTTTAATCGTCTCTCTCTCTCTCTCTCTCTCTCTCTCTCTCAGGAGACTGCTCTTCATCAAAAGATATGAATATTGTTATTTTTAATTTGTTTCTCTCTCTCTCTCTCTCTCTCTCTCTCTCTATGTTCTTCATCAAAAGATGTAAATATTGTTATTTTTAATTCGTTAGTATTTGCAATTTCAGGAATAAAAGCTAAGAATATTAAAAAAAGAAGTATTGTCATTTGAATGGTCATTTTCTGAAGAAAGTTTGACTTTTGTGCTAAATTAGGAAATGAAATTAAAAATCACTACCCTTCAAGCTTATCAATTAACGGACTCTTCTCCAGAGATCGTCTTTGTTATATTTGATCTACTAATAAATCGTTCTTTATTCTCAATAGTAATTACATTCACACCACTTATTTCCTGACCAGATTCTTCTTAATTGTCTGATAAATATTCATTTTTCTCCCCTTCTCTTATTTCTGTCATTGTGTTTTCCTCACACTTTCATCTATATTCATTTTTCTCCCCTTCTTTTGTTTCTGTCATTGTATTTTCCTTACACTTTCATCTATATTCATTTTTCTCCCTTTCTCTTGTTTCCGTCATTGTATTTTACTTACCTTTTCATCTATATTCATTTTTCTCCTCTTCTCTTCTTTCTGTCATTGTATCTTCCTTACACTTTCATCTACCTCTGATCCTCCATCCTCCTCTCTGCTGTTTCTTCGTCTTCTTCTTCAAAAGATTCCCTTTGTGTTTTGGTATCGTTGCTCCGTCTTTACTGATGTTTTCTTGCGTATTTTTATTTTACAATATTTTCCTCTAGTAAAATCTTCCTTGGTACAAATATTCTTTCAAATTGTTCCCCGTACAATATCTTCTTCAAGAATACCCCCTGATTCAACCAACAGTGGCGTTTCGCCACCTGCCACCTGATGAACGAGACGTTGTTAAGGAGACTTCGAACTTTTGACGTCAATGGAGTCATTCT
>NC_087209.1:73756510-73769010 GCF_015104395.2 Macrobrachium nipponense
TGGAGTCATTCTCATTGACCTGCCTCAGAGAACTAAACGAGAGAGAGAGAGAGAGAGAGAGAGAGAGAGAGAGAGAGAGACTATCATCCCTGTGTCACCAGATACCATTTAATTCCTTAGTTTTTCCTCTTTGTTGAACGCAGTTTCTTAAAATCCATAAAATACAAAGAGCGCCTCAGTGGCTTGGTTGGTATGGTTTTTGCCTGCCACCTAGGTGGCCGCGAGTTCGATTCTCGGCCATTCCATTGAGCGGTCAGAGATGTGTATTTCTGGTGATAGAAGTTCACTCTCGATGTGGTTCGATAGTCACGTAAAGCCGTTGGTCTCGTTGCTGAGTAACCACTGGTTCCATGCAACGTAAAATCACCATACAAACACAAAACACAAAGGGTTCTTGAAGCAATTCGTCATATCTTGTGTTAAAGTATTGTGTCAATTGGAAGGGTTACTTTCTGTAACGGCGCGATTATTATTATTATTATTATTATTATCATTATTATTATTATTATTATTATTATTATTATTATTATTATTAAAGTTGAAAGTTTTCAAAGAAGACAGTTATTTCATTTATATTGTTATCGCCATTACCGATACCAAAAAACGAAATCTTTGTGTTTAGTTTGTTCATTTATCCGCAGTATAAGTCGACAGAATAGAACTAAATTGATGTTTGGCAGGAGGTAGGGGGAGCGGGGCGATGTGGACGAGCGACCATTAAAAAAAAAATTTGACTTCAATAATTAACATGTTCGGAGAATCTAACATCACTTCTTCAATTCATATCTCACTTCATTGTGGTCAACGAGTAAAATGTCTTGTTTATCGACCAATGAAACGAAAGCCATGCAACAATAATTGTATATAGTACTTTATAATAGCTGACCTCTGTTTTCCTCCTTTTTCCAGACACAACCTATACTGGAAACTCTGCTGGATTCTCCTGGATACACAATCGTGGAAGACCTACCTAGGCTGATGAAGGTAAGAATTCCGCCTTGAGTGAGGTCTTTGTATGTGTAGTTTAAAAAAAAAACTATTTTGTAGATTGTTATTTCACAAATTACCCAAATCTTTCAAAATGCATACGCAAGAGAATATGGAATATGGAATTTGTAACTAGATATCTGAAGTAATTGTTTTATTTATTTTTTTATGGAATTTTTTTTATGGATACTTGATTACTTAACATTTCTCGGTTTTATTTCACTTATTTGGTAGAGGAAAAGCAAGAGGATGAAACAAAATACGCGTGTATTGTTTAAATTGCGACTTCAAATAACTTAGAATATGGCCCAGGTGGTTTGAACCATACTTACAGTAAGCCTTTGGTGATAACGGTGATATTGGCTCTTGCCAAATAATACTAAAGATAAAAAGGATGTCCAAATGTTTAATACTACCCAGGTAACTATAGCGTGGAAAACGTAATCTTGAATTGCACATTAGAATAAAAAGAATTTTATTAAAATTCCAAATCTGAATGCTTCTTGGTCATTAAACGGACGTACATAAGAATGTCGGCAGAAGTTGACAAGTGCCTGTTGCCGCTCAAGGAGCATCAAAGTCGATAGTTCCTCCTCTTATCTCGCGGTAAAGGAAGATATAAATAAAAAAAAATGGTCGCGAGAGCGCTCCCGAATTCTGGATACCTATTCGCGAGAGAGTCGTCATTCAGGGGAGTGTGACTGCGGTGAAAAAGAGCAAGGCAATTTCCTAATGGTTCTCGTGGGAATATTCTTCGCTCTCCCTACCTTTATGGTATCTAGGAATTATGTCTTTACCTGCGAGGTAGTTTGAGAGTTTACACTCGATCCAGAGTCTTAGAAATCTGGAGAAATATTATTTGATCCTCACTAGAGCAAATGGAATCCGGGAAGTGTGACTGTATCAGTTCTAAAAAGAGCATTGGGGAAGATGTAGTGATGTCATAGTCTCAGATTCTCGCCCCATTTTCGAATTATATAGAATAACGACCCAAGAAAAATTCGTGCACCCAGACTCACGTACATGAGTGAGTGTGAGTCTGTAAGAATAATATATATATATATATATATATATATATATATATATATATATATATATAATATATATGTGTGTGTGTGTGTGTGTGGTGTGTGTGTGTGTGTGTGTGTGTGTGGCGAGGGTATTCGTGTAACCAAATTTTATCAAAATTTCAAAATTTCATTAGATGATGTATCAAACTAAAATATAATTCTAGTGCTAAGTGGAACTTACGTCAATAGATAGCGAGATACGCTGATAGTTTATACGGTTATCGGTGAACGATTTCTTTCAGTTAGGGCACCGATCGCCTCTGACCATTCTCTCTCTCTCTCTCTCTCTCTCTCTCTCTCTCTCTCTCTCTCTCTCTCTCTCTCTCCACTTGGTACATAATTCATTTCTTAGGTTAACCGAAGGAAAAATGTTTTTAAAAGGTTATGCCCAGCACGATTAGTAAATGTATTAAGAGAGATTCCTGTGGGTTACCTTTTATGTAAAAAGAACAATACCATTGCCTTTAAAGAATAAAGATGAGGGCTTTTGCATGCATAAAACTAGTACTCAGAAATATGAAGACATCATCCTAAAGGAAACCCTATCTATATATATATAATATATATATATATATATATGTATATAATATATATATATATATATATATATAGGTGATATCATATATGTATATATATATGTATATATATATATATATATGTATATGTATATATATATATATATATATGTGGTATATATATATGTATATATATGTATATATGTGTATAGATATATATATATATATATATATATATATATATATATATATATATATATATATTTTGTAAACTTAAAAATCCTTTTCCTTTGAAGAAACAGTTGTAAGAAAACAAAAATAAAAAATTCCCCGTTAAGTAAACAACTTTATTTTTTAAAACAACAAAAACAAAAACCCGTTTTCTGTTTTCTTTAAACCATTGTCAGACAACCAAACAAAAAATCCGGACAAAGGAAACAAAATAAGTGATCTTGACAAAGCCGCTCAAGTAAAATAAAGGGCTCGATCAAAGCTTTCTGGTTCCCTAGAGAAGGAAATTAGGGAGTCTAGAATGACATAGGATATATTACCCTCATTATTTTAATTCGGTCGTAGTTTCCGTTCGATAAGCTTCGGATATCGAGCCTCATTAGTTTCCTCTTCATTATCCGAATTTTAACAAAATGGTAAAATGATAACCGAAATTAAATTGTTCCAGAGGTTTTTTTTTTTTCTCTTTAGATTCTCAAAGTTAAAACCGGAGGTCCTTTCATGATACGTCTTGAGCAAAAGAAGTTATTCAGTGACACGATGTTTATTCATATTTGGTATTGCCGCTGGATAAAGAGAGGACCTTTGCAAGTGTATTGTATAGAGAGAGAGAGAGCGAGAGAGAGAGAGAGAGAGAGAGAGAGAGAGAGAGAGAGCATTCTTACAAGTTTGAAAAAAAAAATCTTAAAGTCTCCACGAAAAAAATCACGAATTCAGAGAGAGAGAGAGAGAGAGAGAGAGAGAGAGAGAGAGAGAGAGAGAGAGAGACATGAATGATTTTTAGTACCGAAGTTTAGAAAGCTCATCAGAGTTAAGTGACAGATTTTTCTCTCCCTTTCTTCACACCTCATTTAATCAATTGGTTCCAAATTCGGAACACGAAACTGGATGCACTCCACAATGCAAGGAAGGCAAATAGAGGCTGAAGCCCTTTTGTGCTTAGTGCGATCCCAGATAAAGCGCCTCAGTGTTGTGGTTGATATGGTCTTGGACTGCCACCTCAGTGGCCGCGAGTCCAATTCTCGGGCATTCCATTGAGGAGTTAGAGATGTGTATTTCTGGTGATAGAAGTTCACTCTTAACGTGGTTCGGAAGTGACGTAAAGCCGTTGTCCCTTTGCTGAATAACCACTGGTTCCATTCAACGTAAAAATATTATACAAACAATGAAACGTCGCTCGGATGGGAAAAAGGTCGAACTGCTTGTGTGTGTTTCCGAGGTTTAACCTCGCCTCCAAGGATGTTGTGTTCTTTGATTCGGTTTGTTACTCTGTTTGCTTGTAAACCAGTATACTTTTAGGCAATGAGTGAATTTTAACGGACTTATTCTTTTCTAGGGAAAAATTCTTTTTTAGGGAAAAACTAGTTAGTTCTAGTTTTCTGTAAAAGAAAACTTTTGTCTGTCCGCCTTCAGATCTTCAAAACCGATGAGGCTAGAAGGCTGTGAATTGGTATGTTGATCAGTCAGGTTTCGATAGAAAGCAATTCCTTGACAAGAAGTGTTCATATTCAGTGTTCAAAGATGAAAGCACTGTACATTTCACATTCAATAAACTTACCACGATGAAATGAATGTTGCTGTCGTTACATTTCAGTACAGCATAAAAATTCTTGTCTCGAACGTAAGTTGCAAACACGAACTTCGTACACGAAAACAAACTCTTCGATGTGTCGCCTGCTAATCCTGCCGTCAGTCAAAGGCAAGAAAAGCAAGAAGGAAATGTTGAAGTTCAAAGTGTCGTGGTTTTTCTCATATCTCCCCAAGATGGCGAAACTAAAACCCTCCCGTGGGTTGGCATTTCGTATCTTCCTCATACTGTCTTTGAACCGTCTACTTTTGGAAGGTGACATCAACCGAAGGAGGAATCATGGATGAGTGATGCGGAACTCGGCTCATCCTAAGCTCAGGTCTGTGGATCGCTCAAGGGTTATCACCCATCTGTACGTGGATACCAGCGCCTGCTGTAGTCAAGAAAAAGGGCGTAGGGCTCGCAGCCTCATCTATAGTAACATGCTGAGAAATCGAAAGGCAGTTCCCTGCTGTGGCCAGCTTCTCCAAATGGAAAAGGGCGCATAATAATAATAATAATAATAATAACTAATAAATAATAATAATAATAATAATAATAATAATAACAATAATAATAATAAAATAATAATAACGCCATAAACATCAGCGCTAACCATTCCCATCATTGGCTACCCAGTCTGCAAACTGCAGCTTCTGCTGTTCATCTGCATAATCTTCTCCAATTCAGAGTCTGGGCCAATTGTATCTGTCACAATTTCATTAATTACCTTCTCTTCATCTGCATACATTTCACGGATGAAAGGAGAGATTCAAAGCGAAAATAAACCTGGATTTTTATAGATGATATTTCAGGCAATTTCTCATAAAGAGTCTTTTAATCGAGTATCATACTGGGAAAAAATATATTTTCTGTATCACGGATGAATTTCATAATTATCTTTCTGATGCTGAATGAGATATCTGATAAAAGGCGTTCTTAGGGATAGTGTTTTATTGCCTCATAATTATATTGGAGTTTTCTTGAAAGTTTTTAAGCTCAATCGCGTATATTATGGTTTCGCTATTAATGTAATAGTTAAGCATATAGAGATATATGTACTTTAAACGTAGGCAGACAATTGCACGGTTACAATAGTCATAGTCCATCTAAATTATATCAGCTATCAACAACCACTTCAGGCAACGGTTCTATATTGAAATAGGAGTTTTTAATACAAACGGAAATATATACATAATCTGATTTGCGATATCATAGAAGTCCTGTCCCTTAACCATACACAACGACGTTGCAAGTCAAAACTTCGACCATCCATTTCTGTAAATCGCTATTAAAGTCACGAAGTCTTCACTGTTCTATTTTTGGGATAAGGCTGCTGGCCCCATACCCAAAACCAATCACACCCAGAGAGTCAGGGAAGCTTATGCTTCAACTAGGTCCTGCATTCATGGCTGGTCACCTGTTAAACGAATAGAATATCTAAAAGATTATTTAAACAAGGGCCAATCGTTTGGTTGGCTGGTATAAATGTACCCGGTCTTATGCCAGCACCTTTCCACGCATCAAGGTGGCCTGTAGGTTTGGCAAAGTGTCAAAGGAATGACGTGCCTAGTGTAGACCTCAGGCCTCGGTATTTCAGAGGTTATCGTTTCTGTTAACTGATAACCAATTAATTCCAGACTCCTTTGGTAACTGAGCTCCCGCGGGCATCGACGGAGACTGGGTATGAGGCCAGCAAACTCATCCCAGAATTGATGGTATTTACAGCCATCGAAATCTCATTTAATTTTCATCAGGTTTTATTGTCGTTTAAGTGAAAGTTCGAATCATTTTCAATTTAATTTGCTGACGACACCACTTTGTACATATTATGACTGTGTTATCACTAATGATTCCTTTCTTTGTTCTCGACATTATTAACAGGTTCCTTGTTAATGTGCTCATTAAAGGTGTTGATGACGTTTTGGTAAAACCTTTGTTAAGCAATATCGTTAATCGCAGTTCTTCATAATATTTTAAAGGAAGACGATGTAAGTTAGTTTACTATTGGAATTTACTATGACACCGGCTGTATGGAGCTGCTGTAGAAGGGCTTTTTCTGTGTGTTTCTAGTTTCCAATGAGAAAATTGTAAAACTTACAGAAGGTTCATTAAAATTAGCGACCCCGATTAAAGATTCAGCTGAGAAGAACACTGGCTGGCTGAATGGAGCATTACTGCTGATGGCGTGCATGCACTTATGCTGTCTAATATACCACTTCCCGCAGCCGCCCTCTTTTCAATTACCAAAGTTCTCACTGACCCTCTTTCTTCACAGACTTGGGTCCAGGGCACTTTCTTCCGAATCATTGATTTTCGTACAGATCACACTTCACTTGGTCTAAGGAGCAGTGCAAAAGAAGCCTTCTAACTTTTCTCTTGACTCTTCGTGTTTCCTCTCACAGAATTTCTCTTGGCACCACCAGTCTGTCCCAAGGATCTCTCCCAGACAAACATCAAATATGACATATAACCAGAAGTTTGGGGAAGCGAATGTAATTCACTTCTCTTCTTCAGTGTGTTGTTCACAGTTTGTGAACAATGTTCTATTCCACTAACTTGCGGTTTTATAAAGTCGCATTTCCCTTTGTTGTGTACATGATTAAACTAAACCTCCTGGTTACACGCATTTATTCTCTGCCATTTTTAAAATCGAACAGAAAATTATTGAAGGAAACCATAAAGTCTCTGACAGGCTTCCAAAGGGTGCCTCTACAGATGGGTCAAATTAAAACATCCAAAACAGTTGTAAGATACTTTAATACGTATTACACACTAATTATGTTTTGCAAATTAATCTTTTGAGATTAGCAATTGGCACTTTGGATGTTATACGGGAGATTTTTTTTATATATTCATTATATCAACAACTGCATCTACTGAAATTATTATCATACCTCCAAGTAATGTTTTAGAATTCTCTATCCCTGTCCACCCTCTCTCTCTCTCTCTCTCTCTCTCTCTCTCTCTCTCTCTCTCTCTCTCTCTCTGTCTGTCTGCATGTTTCTTTATCATATAGCAATGAGCTGTAGTCAAATTAGGAAGTGGGGCAGGAGAGAGAGAGAGAGAGAGAGAGAGAGAGAGAGAGAGAGAGAGAGAGAGAGAGAGAGAGGAATGTCTCCCCCATCAGAACATTTTCCACTTTGCAATAATTCACCAAAGTTTTTTACGAAGTCATTCCACTCTGCAACGAAATTCTTAGTGTCCCTGAATTAGAGAATCCGTTGGTATCGCAAGTTTGTCCATTATGAGGTTCTTCATTATGGCCAAATGACCATTGCTCTGGCTCTCTCGACGACGGTGCTAGGGCAATTCATCCCTGGTGAATTTGTCGTTGCCCAATTCGTCCCGCTCAATTCATCGTTGCTCAATTTGTCCCCAAATCAATTCGTCGTTGGGCAATTTGTCCCCAAGTTAAAAGACGCTAGGTTGTTTAACTGTTTTATTTATTATTTTCCTGTTTTGGACAGTTAGAAACAAAAGGTTTTTACTTAGATAGAGTTACTTCTAAAGAATACTCCCATCCAACAACATGGCTACCTGCAAGATTTTAATTTCAGAGAACGGAATGTTTGGGATAGATGCATGTCTGGGATTGCTAGAACTACAAATAATTTAGAAGCCTACCACAGCGCACTAAAAGACACAGTGAATATGAGTCATCCAAATATTTGGAAGCTCATAGATGTTTTGAAATGTGAGGAAAGGTTTGCTAGTTCCAAACTGCAGAAATTTATCCAAGGAGATGAGACAATGCAAAAGAAAAAACATAGATATGAATTTGCGTATAAAAAATGTCATGGAGAGATATAATCCCAACCAAAAAATTACCCCTCTGAAAACAATCGCACACAATCTTAAATTTTAGAAATTAAATGCTTAACCAATATTTTTAAGAATTTTATTGTAACTTGTCTACTATTTTCATTATATATTATCTTGTACTATAAATTTGACTGAAAATAAACACTACACTTTTTTTGTATTTATACTGTAACTTCCCCTTTTCTATAAAAACGATACAATATTAGAAGCAAAGTTTCTAAAAATTACTTTCAAACCAAAATTGTCGTTAGACAATTCTTTTTTTTAAGGAGTAAAGTTTTAAAAAGTACTTTTGAACTAAAATTGTCATTAGACAATTTCTTTTTTGAGGTAGCGAAGAGGGTCCATTATGTAGAAAAAAAAAAAAAAAAAAAAAAAAAAAAAGTGTCGAGAATGCGAAAATAAATAATTGAACTCGACGATTTGCCCAACGACGAATTGACTTGGGGACAAATTGAGCAACGATCAATTGAGCAACGACGAATTGCCGTCGACGAATTGACCGGACACCTCGACGACAATTGATGATAATGAAGGTGATTATGATGATGTTGATTCTCGGAGCAAACATTCATTGCATGCCGAAATACGAAAAGGACACAGACCGTTCATGAATCCTGGAATGTGAGTTTGTTTTGAAACCCCAAAAAGGAGTCAATATTTACATAAGTAGATTCAGTCACCCATGATTTTGATCAGTTGCATCGTTTTTCGTTACATTTGCAAGTTTCATTAACTAATTTTCTGAGAAAAGGAACAGAGAACAAAGAACTTTGTTCGCGTGATAGAAACAGTCAGATATAAACGTTTGGGGTCGAATCCTAATTAATATTATGGGAGCATATTTGGGTTAATATCCTTTTACTGGTGTAGCTATAGCATCGCCTTTGAACCTCCGGGGAGGAGGAAGTTGCCCAGATTCAGGTTATATTTAGCGTTCTGTCTTTCGCCCGTCACAGGAAAAGGTCAGTACTGACATACGATGAGGTATGTTAGATGAAGTGAGGTTAATGTTAGGGATAGGAACTATTTTTGTGGACAATATAGCCGAGAGATTTCTATGAGAGTTCCCACGTTCATAAAAAGGCAATAATGTTACAGAAATCAGAATCTAATTAAATTATGATAAACTTGAAAGGTAGATAATTCTGAGATTTACAAAATGCAGATACGAAGTACAGGTGAATAACGTCGTGTGCTTAGGGAATTCAGATGTGCTATTTATTTGTGAAGGCGCTTGAAGAGACTACAATTTCAGAACTTTTCTGTACCAGGGGTTCAGCCACGATTTATCAGTTTAAGTTTGTATTGTCTCAGTATATCCTTGATACCCATCTCCCTGTTGGGAAAAGGTCGGAGTGTTCAATATATTTATGTTGTTTATATTTACATTTATGCATTTTATATATATATATATATATATATATATATATATATATATATATATATAATATATATATATATATATATATGTGTGTGTGTGTGAATGTGTATTTGTACACACACACACACACACACACACATATATATATATATATACTATATATATATATATATATATATATATATATATTATATATATATATATATATATATAATAACGAGATAGTCATTATCTCACTATCAGAGCGGCAGACAACTTGTAACTGGCAACACATTCTCTCTTTCTCTCTCTCTCTCTCTCTATCTTTCTCTCTCTCTCTTGACATACCTCCCCTCCATTATCTAGGTCATCAAATCAGAGTCGTGAATTACAAAAATATGCATTTATTTGAAAGCAAAGTATTAACTGAATAACTCAGATTCTTAACAGAATGATTATATGAAATGTTAACTCAAAGTTCAAATAACTCAGATAACCCTCAGTAATTAATCTAACACCAACATTAGTTTAGCCATAACACTAGGCACAGTCAACATAGTAATTAAGTCAGTACACCATTTCTCCAATGAACAATCCCACGCTTCTCCAGAAACATTTCCCCTCTTTACCAGAAACGCCTGTTAGAAGACAGGAGAACATCTGGTAACCACAAGAGCAAAATCAAAAGATCATATAAACAGAATATCTCTGAAATAAATATTCAAATACAATCCAGCCACACTTTGGCCAAAACAGATATAATAACACTCACCGATTTCAGCACAGTTGCAGTGTCACTAATCAACAAACACTTTGGCAGAGCCATCGCGGCCTTGCCTTTTCTCTGTAATAGTCTTCCCTTCATGATAATCCTACATTCATTATGTATGGGGAAAAGCGCACACGTACGTACGAACCCACACTCAGTTCACGATGTTCACGCCCCCAAACCGCTTGAGACCAGTTTCAAAGTCACCTCTACATCAAGCTCTCATGGCGACAGGACGGGGCACTGATTTGCTAAGACAGCTCTCTTGATCACAACACCTCAAAAAAAAAAAAATGCGTAAGCATTTCTAAGCTGTCGCTTAGACACTCTGTCTCCAGGGAAGTTAAATTGCTGATTCTCTATATTCTAAGAAACGTCATAGCATATCACCTTATATATTATTTAAAACATATCATAGCAAATCCCCCTCTTTATGTTACATATATATATATATATATATATATAATATATATATTATTATATATATATATATATATATATATCATATACTGCATACCTATATGCATATATATCAACATACTTATAAATGATAGTGTATATACATACATATGCATGTATATACATATATATATATATATATATATATATATATATATATATATATATATATATTTATATAATGTATATCTACTACATATATATTATATATATGTTATATATATATATATATATATATATATATATATATATATATATAAATAAATATCTATATACATATACAGTCTATATATATATATATATATATATATATATATACATATATATATATATATATATGTGTGTGTGTGTGTGTGTGTCCTGTGTGTGTGTGTTTTATGTCTATTCATATGAATATTATAAAATAGGCGACTAGAAAATGAAACGGAATATATCTATCTGCCGGCATAATAACGCGATGCAGGATCTGCATACAAATGAGACACCGGTGTACATTTGCATTCGCAAAGCAGCCAGTTATCTGCATATTGTGAATCAAAACATCAGTTTTATTAATATTTCGAAAAAGATTCTGATATTGGGAAATGGCGGCAGTTCATGTTAACGCTCTGTTGAAGGTCACAGGGACCATTATAACACCCACGGCTACAACAGTTGTGAATGGAAAACAGCTCTAAAAATAATATAATAATAATAATAATAATAATAATAATAATAATAATAATAGGGCTTTAGGAGGTGGGATCCTCTCCGCCTGGGCCGCTTTTGACCTATGGGGCACAATACCACTCAGTTCAAAATGGGTACCAGCGTCTGCTGGGGTCAAATTGAAGAGCTTGTGGGTACGAACCTCACCCTTGTAAGCTTGCTACCAACCAAATCGCTGTACCCATCAGGTGGCCCCCTGCAAAGGAGAAAGGAGCGTATAGCGGAAAAGAAATAATGAACGTCACAACAGCAACAACAACAACAATAATAATAACAATGTGTAAAAGATAATATAATGTCCCAGTATTTTTGTGTGTGTCATTTAACTGATCATTTAACTATCAGAATATTTTTTTATAAAATAAAGATTAATATGGATGTACTCTATGTAAGTACAATACACTGACGTAATTGAATATTTCATTCATTTCCGAAAGGATAATTATGCTAGTAACAATATTAACAACAAAGTTCCTCGCATTACAGGAATAAATATGACTACCACACATACAAGAGAGACCGTGTTTAATTTCCGAGCGAGGCTGAGAGATTTCAGGCAAC
The DNA here is from genome assembly GCF_015104395.2 of Macrobrachium nipponense. NCBI lineage: Eukaryota > Metazoa > Arthropoda > Malacostraca > Decapoda > Palaemonidae > Macrobrachium > Macrobrachium nipponense. The sequence continues at coordinate 73,768,566 of NC_087209.1, forward strand.
TTTCGTTGAATTCCATTGTGTTATCAGTAACGTTTGCTATGAAATTCTTATCAGGTAATAAGTCGGATTTACCAGTTCAAACCATGGCAGAAAAGGGCACGGGGTATCAACCACATCACATGACGTTACTGAGGACTGGAAGGATTTACACAGCTTTTGGAGCCACTCCTAAGTGCATATTTGATATAATGAAAATGAATGGGGTCGCAGCCCCACCCTCAGAGTCAAGAAGGCTTCTGAAGCATTGACACTGTATTTATGAAAGTGAAGTCCCTTTCTACGACTGAATTACTTTGACATAAGACGTGGGATTCAATTTCCTCGGAGCGATTTCATCGTCATCATATTATCTTGTTATTGACTTGACTGGCTAATTTTGTTCATCGACTGTTTTTCTATGAATTGTCTTTGTTTATTTGCTTAGCTTTTTTTCATCAATGTAGTT
>NC_087209.1:73774010-73781510 GCF_015104395.2 Macrobrachium nipponense
AAAATTCTGTTCATCACTTTCGAATCAAATTCGACCATTTCTAACTCCTTGTATATTTTATGTCCTTTATCCCAATTCGTTTTCGAATTGTAGGTCTTTAACTAGATTTGCAATTTATAAAAATAAATGACGAAATCTATTAGAATTAGCATATTGCACTGACTGTCTTATTCGAGTGCTAGTTTCCTTATCTCGGTTTCTTTTTAACATACTTTCTTACTAGGTGGGCGGGGAGGGAATTTTAATGTTATTTTGAACTCTCAGTTGTGTTAATTTACATTTATTCATTGGTTATTCTCCTCTCTTTGGTTAACTCTCTTTATTTCATGTGCAGAGTTTGTACTCTATAAAAGCAGGTTTTGTAGGCCAAAAGCTTTTAATGCTTTTTAGTTAGATTATTTTCTCTATTTAATAATAATATAAATAATAAGTATACGGTTACTGATACCACTCCTACTATAGCTAGAAGCAAAGTTGTGGGTCCTATTATTCATTGTGATCGATTCTCGAATTTTCTCGAACCTTCTTTGAGCGGCCTAATTTAATCAACTTCGCTCCTCATAATCAAATATCATTACGATAGTAAATTAGAGAGATGAAGAGTATAATTCGACAATAGACTGAGTTGGAGCGATTATAGCGGCTGGACCCTTTTATCAAAAAGAAAAGAAAAAGGTTAATAAATGAGAGAGAGAGAGAGAGAGAGAGAGAGAGAGAGAGAGAGAGAGAGAGAGAGAGAGAGCATTCTTATAGATTTTAAAAACTATATTTTTGAAGTGTCCATCCATTAAAAAAGCCACGAAATCAGAGAGAGAGAGGGAGAGGAAGCATTCTTACAGATTAAAAAAAATTTTTTTTTGAAAAATCTCCTTGAAAAAAGTCACGAATTAAGAGAGAGAGAGAGAGAGAGAGAGAGAGAGAGAGAGAGAGAGATGAATGATTTTTAGTCCTAAGTTTAGAAAGCTCATCAGAGTTAAGTGACAGATTTTTCTCTCCCGTTCTTCACACCTCATTTAATCAATTGCTTCCAAATTCGGAACTGGATGCATTCCACAATGCAAGGAAGGCAAATAGAGGGTGAAGCCCTTTTGTGCTTAGTGCGATCCCAGATAAAGCGCCTCAGTGTTGTGGTTGACATAGTCTTGGACTGCCACCTCAGTGGCCGCGAGTCCAATTCTCGGGCATTACATTGAGGAGTCAGAGATGTATATCTGGTGATAGAAGTTCACTCTTAACGTGGTTCGGAAGTCACGTAAAGCCGTTGTCCCTTTGCTGAATAACCACTGGTTCCATTCAACGTAAAAATACTATACAAACAATGAACCGTCACTCGGATGGGAAAAAGGTCGAACTGCTTGTGTGTGTTTCCAAGATTTAACCTCGCCTCCAAGGATGTATTCTCTGATTCGGTTTGTTACTCTGTTTGCTTGTAAACCAGTATACTTTTAGGAAAAACTAGTTAGTTCTAGTTTTCTGTAAAAGAAAACTTTTGTCTGTCCGCCCTCAGATCTTCAAAACCGATGAGGCTAGAAGGCTGTGAATTGGTATGTTGATCAGTCAGGTTTCGATAAAAAGCAATTCCTTGACAAGAAGTGTTCATATTCAGTGTTCAAAGATAAAAGCACTGTACATTTCACATTCAGTAAACTTACCACGATGAAATGAATGTTGCTGTCATTACATTTCAGTACAGCATAAAAACTTTCGTCTTGAACGTAAGATGCAAACACGAACTTCGTACACGAAAACAAACTCTTCGATGTGTCGCCTGCTAATCCTGCCGTCAGTCAAAGGCGAGAAAAGCAAGAAGGAAATGTTGAAGTTCAAAGTGTCATGGTTTTTCTCATATCTCCGCTAGATGATGGAACTAAAACCCTCCCGTGGGTGGGCATTTCGTATCTTCCTCATACTGTCTTTGAACCGTCTACTTTTGGAAGGTGACACCAACCGAAGGAAGAATCATGGATGAGTGGTGCGGCACTCGGCTAAACCTAAGCTCAGGTCTGTGGATCGCTCAAGGGTTATCACCCAACTGTACGTGGATACCAGCGCCTGGTGTAGTCAAGAAAAAGGGCGTAGGGCTCGCAGCCTCATCTATAGTAACATGCTGAGAAATCGAAAGGCAGTTCCCTGTTGGGGCCAGCTTCTCCAAATGGAAAAGGGCGCATAATAATAACAGTAATAATAATAATCCTGTTAACAAGAATTTCAAAAATTAGCGAATTGATTTTATATATATTTTTTTTTTCTATTTTCCTTACAATTCGCTTCTCAGGCTCAGCGATGTTTCTGAGTAACTGGCCAATATTCATATTGGGAATTTTCATGCTGAAGGTAATCTTTTATTTTATTAGAACAGGATCCCAGGTCCAGGTCAAGCAGGGGTCGTCGTCAGTGCCGGTATTATTCCGTAGGCGTTCGGAAAAAAACAGGCACTGACGACGACCCCCGCTTGACCTGGACCTGAGATCCTTTTTTAATAAAATAAAAGATTACCTGCAGCATTTATTATTTTTTGAAAATTACTAATATGATTATTGGCCAGTTACTCAGAAACATCGCTGAGCCTGAGAAGCGAATTGTAAGGAAAATAGAAAAAACAATATATAAAATCAACTCGCTTATTTCTGCCATTATTTTTAACAGCATTTGCCTAAAAAATAATAATAATAATAATAATAATAATAATTAATAATAATAATTTAATAATAATAAATAATAATAATAATAATAATAATTCAAAGTTGAGGTCAATGAAATAATGGGGCCTAATACACCCCCCCACCACCAGTATCACAGAAACAAATAACTTGACATATGCAGGAGCAAGATTAGTAGCAGAACTGATGGGGATTCGAACACCAACAACACCACCGTCCACAACCACCCAACAGAAACCCAAAACAGCAACCTCCTTGGAAAAGGCGCCTGAAAAGCAAATCATGGTGATGAGATCTGACTTGAGTAAACTGACGAGGATGGCAGAAAAAACGGCTAAGAAGCAAGAAAACAAAAGGGAGGAAACTCACGAGAAATACAAAGTACAAGAGAGGGGACTACAACACAATAGAAGATGTAAAACAGAGGCTTAAGGCCAAAGCACACAAGATCCAACGGTACATGAACAGGAATAAGGGATACCAACAGAACAAACACTATTCGGAACCAACCAGAAAAGACTATACAGCCAACTAAGAGGGGAAGACAACCACCAAGAATTCCTGAAGCCGAACCAAGTAAGAGACTCTGGGAAAACATATGGAGCAATCCAGTATACACAACAAACATGCAACATGGCTCCAGGAAGTCAAGGAAGAAGAAACAGGGAGAATAAAACAAAGATTCACAGAGATCACGACAGACACAGTTCAGACACCAACTAAAGAAAATGCCAAACTGGAAAGCCCCAGGTCCCGATGAAGTCCATGGATACTGGCTCAAAAACTCAGGCCCTACACCCACGAATAGCAGAACAACTCCAGCATTGTATCTCAAATCACCAAGCACCCAAATGGATGACCACGGAAGAACATCCTTAGTTCAGAAAGACAAGAGTAAGGGAAATATAGCCAGTAATTACAGGCCTATCACCTGCCTACCAATAATGTGGAAGTTACTAACAGGTATCATCAGTGAAAAGGCTATACAACTACCTAGAGGAGACAAACACCATCCCCCACCAACAGAAAGGCTGCAGAAGGAAGTGTAGGGGCACAAAAGACCAGCTCCTCATAGACAAAATGGTAATGAAGAACAGTAGGAGAAGGAAAACCAACCTAAGCATGGCATGGATAGACTATAAGAAAGCCTTCGACATGATACCACACACATGGCTAATAGAATGCCTGAAAATATATGGGGCAGAGGAAAATACCATCAGCTTCCTCAAAAATACAATGCGCAACTGGAATACAATACTTACAAGCTCTGGAATAAGACTAGCAGAGGTTAGTATCAGGAGAGAGGGATCTTCCAGGCGACTCACTGTCCCCACTACTCTTCGTAGTAGCCATGATTCCCATGACAAAAGTACTACAGAAGATGGATGCCGGGGTACCAACTCAAGAAAAGAGGCAACAAAAATCAACCATCTGATGTTCATGGACGAACATCAAGCTGTATGGTAAGAGCATCAAGGAAATAGTACCCTAATCCAGACTGTGAGGATTGTATCTGGGGACATCAGGATGGAGTTTGGAATAGAAAAATGCGCCTTAGTCAACATCACAAAAAGCAAAGTAACGAGAACTGAAGGGATAAAGCTACCAGATGGGAGCAACATCAAACACATAGATGAGACAGATAACAAATACCTGGGAATAATGGAAGGAAGGAGATATAAAACACAACCAAGAGATGAAGGACACGATCAGCAAAGAATATATGCAGAGACTCAGGCGATACTCAAGTCAAAACTCAACGCCGGAAAATATGATAAAAGCCATAAACACTGGGCAGTGCCAGTAATCAGATACAGCGCAAGGAATAGTGGAATGGACGAAGGCAGAACTCCGCAGCATAGATCGAAAACCAGGAAACAAATGAACAATACACAAAGCACTACACCCAAGAGCAAATACGGACAGACTATACATAACACGAAAGGAAGGAGGGAGAGGACTACTAAGTATAGAGGACTGCGTCAACATCGAAAACAGAGCACTGGGGCAATATCTGAAAACCAGTGAAGATGAGTGGCTAAAGAGTGGATGGAAGAAGACTAATAAAAGTAGACGAAGACCCAGAAATATACAGAGACAGGAGAAAGACAAAAAGAACAGAGACTGGCACAACAAACCAATGCACGGACAATACATGAGACAGACTAAAGAACTAGCCAGCAATGACAATTGGCAATGGCTACAGAGAGAGAAGCTAAAGAAGAAACTGAAGGAATTGATAACAGCGGCACAAGATCAGGCCCTAAGAACCAGATAAGTTCAAAGTACGATAGACGGAAATAACATCTCTCCATATGTAGGAAGTGCAATACGAAAAATGAAACCATAAACCACATAGCAAGTGAATGCCCGGCACTTGCACAGAACCAGTACAAAAAGAGGCATGATTCAGTGGCAAAAGCCCTCCACTGGAGCCTGTGCAAGAAACATCAGCTACCTTGCAGTAATAAGTGGTACGAGCACCAACCTGAAGGAGTGATAGAAAACGATCAGGCAAGATCCTCTGGACTATGGTATCAGAACGGATAGGGTGATACGTGCAAACAGACCAGACGTGACGTTGATTGACAAAGTCAAGAAGAAAGTATCACTCATTGATGTCGCAATACCATGGGACACCAGAGTTGAAGAGAGAGGGAAAAAATGGGATAGGTATCAAGATCTGAAATAGAAATAAGAAGGATATGGGATATGCCAGTGGAAATCGTACCCATAATCATAGGAGCACTAGGCACGATCCCAAGATCCCTGAAAAGAATCTAGAAAACTAGAGGCTGAAGTAGCTCCAGGACTCATGCAGAAGAGTGTGATCCTAGAAACGGCACACATAGTAAGAAAAGTGATGGACTCCTAGGAGGCAGGATGCAACGCGGAACCCCACACTATAAATACCACCCAGTCGAATTGGAGGACTGTGATAGAGCAAAAAAAAAAAAATAAAAAAAAATAATAATAATAATAATAATAATGCTAATAAAATAATAATAATAATAATATAATAATAATAATAATAATAATAATAATAATAATAATAATAATAATAATATAATCATTACAATAACGCCATAAACATCAGCGCTAACCATTCCATCATTGGCTACCCAGTCTGCAAACTGCAGCTTCCGCTGTTCATCTGCATAATCTCCTCCATTCAGAGTCTGCGCTAATTGTATCAGTCACAATTTCATTAATTACCTTCTCTTCATCTGCATACATTTCACGGATGAAAGGGACAGATTCAAAGCGAAAATAAACCTGGATTTTTATAGATGATATTTCAGGCAATTTCTCATAAAGTCTTTTAATCGAGTATCATACTGGGAAAAAAATATTTTCTGTATCACGGATGAATTTCATAATTATCTTCTGATGCTGAATGAGATATCTGATTAAAAAAGCCGTTTCTTAGGGATAGTGTTTTAGTGCCTCATAATTTTATTTGAGTTTTCTTGAAAGTTTTTAAAGCTCAATCGCGTATTTTATAGTTTCGCTATTACTATAATAGTTAAGCATATAGAGATAGATATTTACTTTAAACGTAGGCAGATAAGTTGCACGGTTACAAATAGTCATAGTCCATCTAAATTATATCAGCTATCAACAACCACTTCAGGCAACGGTTCTATATTGATATAGGAGTTTTTAATACAACGGAAATATATAATATAGATTTGCTCCGATATCATAGAAGTCCTAGTCCCTAAACCATACACAGCTGACGCTACAAAGTCAAAACTTCGACCATCCATTTGTCTGTAATCGCTATTAAAGTCACGAAGTCCTTCACTGTTCTATTTTTGGAATAAGCTGCTGGCCCCATACCCAAACCAAACACACCCAGAGAGTCAGGGAGCTTATGCTTCAACTAGGTCCTGCACTCATGGGGTGGTCACCTGTTAAACGATAGAATCCGAAAGATTAATTTAAACAAGGGCAAATCGTTTGGTTGGCTGGTATAAATGTACCCGGTCTTATGCCAGCACCTTTCCTCGCCTCAAGGTGGCCTGTAGGTTTGGCAAAGTGTCAAAGGAATGACGCGCCTAGTGTAGACCTCAGGCCTCGGTATTTCAGAGGTTATCGTTTCTGTTAACTGATAACCAATTGATACCAGACTCCTAAGGTAACTGAGCTCCCGGCGGGCATCGACGGAGATTGGTATGAGGCCAGCAACATCATCCCAGAAATTGATGTATCTACAGCCATCGAAATCTCATCTAATTTTCATCAGGTTTTATTGTCGTTTAAGTGAAAGTTCGAATCATTTTCAATTTAATGTGCGTGATTGACTGATTGATGCTGCTGACGACCGCCACTTGTACATATTATGACTGTGTTATCACTAATGATTCCATTCTTTGTTCTCGACATTATTAACTGTTCCTTGTTAATGTGCTCATTAAAGGTGTTGATGACGTTTTTGATAAAACCTTTGTTCCGCAATATCGTTAATCGCAGTTCTTCATAATATTTTGAAGGAAGACAATGTAAGTTAGTTTACTATTGGAATTTACTATGACACCGGCTGTATGGAGCTGCTGTTGAAGGCTTTTTCTGCCTGTTTCTAGTTTTCCAATGAGAAAATTGTAAAACTTCCAGAAGGTTCATTAAAATTAGCGACCCCGATTAAAGATTCAGCTGAGAAGAACACTGGCTGGCTGAATGGAGCATTACTGCTGATGCGTGCATGCACTTATGCTGTCTAATATACCACTTCCCCACCGCCGCCCGTTTTTACAAATACCAAAGTTCTCACTGACCCTCTTTCTTCACTGACTTTGGGTCCAGGGCACTTTCTTCCGAATCATTGATTTTCGTACAG
>NC_087209.1:73784010-73800559 GCF_015104395.2 Macrobrachium nipponense
CAACAACACTCTCTCTCTCTCTCTCTCTCTCTCTCTTGATTCCCAATAACACACTCTCTCTCTCTCTATCTTTCTCTCTCTTTTCTCGACATACCTCCCCTCCATCCTCCTAGGATTCTAGGTCATCAAATCAGAGTCGTGAATTACAAAAATATGCATTTATTTGAAAGCAAAGTATTAACTGAATAACTCAGATTCTTAACAGAATGATTAAATGAAATGTTAACTCAAAGTCCAAATACTCAGATAACCCTCAGTAATTAATCTAACACCACATTAGTTTGAGCCAATACACTATGCACATTCAACATAGTAATTTTAAGTCAGTACACCATTTCTCCAATGAACAATCCCACTCTTCTCCAGAAACATTTCCCTCGTCCAGAAACGCCTGTTAGAAGACAGGAGAACATCTGGTAAGCAAAAGAGCAAAAATCAAAAAAAGATCATATAAACAGAATATCTCTGAAATAAATATTCAAATAACAATCCAGCCACTCACTTTGGCCAAAACAGATATAATAACACTCACTGATTTCAGCATAGTTGCACTGTCACGAATCAACAACACTTTGGTAGAGCCATCCCGGCCCTGCCTTCGCTCTGTAATAGTCTTACCCTTCATGATAAGCCTACATTCATTATGTATGGGGAAAAACGCACACTTACGTACGAACCCACAACTCCAGTTCACGATGTTCACGCCCCCAAACTGCTTGAGACCAGTTTCAAAGTCACCTTTACATCAGCTCTCATGGCGACAGGACGGGGCACTGATTTGCTAAGACGGCACTCTTGATCACACCACCTCAAAAAAAGATGCGTAAGCATTCCTAAGCTGTCGCTTGGACACTCTGTCTCCAGGGAAGTTAAATTGCTGATTCTCTACATTCTAAGAAACGTCTAGCATATAACCTTATATATTCTTTTGAACAAATTATCATAGCAAATCCCCCTATTTTATGTTACATATCATATATATATATATATATATATATATATATATATATGTATATATGTATATATGTATCTACATGCATACCATATATGCGTATATATATATACTTATAAATCATATGTATATGTATATATACATATGCATGTATATACATATATACATATGATTAATATATGTATATAAATATATATTATATATATTCTATATATTATATATATAATATATATATATATATATATATATATATTATATATGTGTGTGTGTGTGTGTGTGTGTGTGTGTGTGCGTGTGTGTGTGTGTGTTTATGTCTATTCATATGAATATTATAAAATAGGCGAGTAGAAAATGAAACGGTATATATCTATCTGCCTCCATAATAACGCAATGCTGGATCTGGATACAAATAAGACCGGTGCACATTTGCATTCGCAAAGCAGCCAGTTATCTGCATTTTGTGAATCAAAACATCAGTTTTATTAATATTTCGAAAAAGATTCTGATATTTGGGAAATGGCGGCAGTTCATGTTAACGCTCTGTTGAAGGTCACAGGGACCATTATAACACCCACGTCTACAACAGATGTGAATGGAAAATAGCTCTAAATAATAATAATAATAATAATAATAATAATAATAATAATAATAATAAAATAATAATAATAACTGGAAGACATAGCAGAAAAAGGCTAAGAAGCAAGAAAACAAGGGAGGAACTCAACGAGAAATACAAAATACAAGAGAGGGGACTAAACAACACAATATGTAAAACAGAGGCTTAAGGCCAAAGCACATAAGATCCAACGGTACATGAACAGGAATAAGGGATACCAACATAACAAACTATTCGGAACTAACCAGACTATACAACCAACTAAAGGGGAGGGGACACCACCAAGAAATTCCTGAAGCCGAACCAAGTAAGAGACTTTGGGAAAACATATGGAGCAATCTGGTATCACATAACAAACATGCAACATGGCTCCAGGAAGTCAAGGAAGAAGAAACAAAGAGAATAAAACAAAGATTCACAGAGATCACGACAGACACAGTCAGACACCAACTAAAGAAAATGCCAAACTGGAAAGCCCCAGGTCCCGATGAAGTCCATGGATACTGGCTCAAAACTTCAAGGTCCTACACCAACGAATAGCAGAACAACTCCAGCATTGTATCTCAAATCACCATGCACCCAAATGGATGAACACAGGAAGGACATCCTTAGTACAAAAAGACAAGAGTAAGGGAAATATAGCCAGTATAACTACAGGCCTATCATCTGCATACCAATAATGTGGAAGTTACTAACAGGTATCATCAGTGAAAGGCTATACAACTACCTAGAGGAGACAAACATCATCTCCCACCAACAGAAAGGCTTGCAGAAGGAAGTGTAGGGGCACAAAAGACCAGCTCCTTATAGACAAAAGGGTAATGAAGAACAGTAGGAGAAGGAAAACCAACCTAAGCATGGCATGGATAGACTGTAAGAAAGCCTTCGACATGATACCACACACATGGCTAATAGAATGCCTGAAAATATATGGGGCAGAGGATAACACCATCAGCTTCCTCAAAATACAATGCACAACTGGAATACAATACTTACAAGCTCTGGAGTAAGACTAGCAGAGGTTAATATCAGGAGAGGGATCTTCCAGGAGACTCACTGTCCCCACTACTCTTCGTAGTAGCCATGATTCCCATGACAAAAGTACTACAGAAGATGGATGTTGGGTACCAACTCAAGAAAAGAGGGCAACAGAATTAACCATATGATGTTCATGGACGACATCAAGCTGTATGGTAAGAGCATCAAGGAAATAGATACCCTAATCCAGACTGTAAGGATTGTATCTGCGGACATCAGGATGGAGTTTGGAATAGAATAATACGCCTTAGTCAACATACAAAGGGCAAAATAACAAGAACTGAAGGGATAAAGCTACCAGATGGGAGCAACATCAAACACATAGATGAGACTGGATACAAATACCTGGGAATAATGGAAGGAGGGGATATAAAACACCAAGAGATGAAGGACACGATCAGGAAAGAATGTATGCAGAGACTCAAGGCGATACTCAATTCAACTCAACGCTGGAAATATGATAAAAGCCATAAACAGATGGGCAGCGCCAGTAATCAGATACAGCGCAGGAATAGCGGAATGGACGAAGGCAGAACTCCACAGCATAGATCAGAAAACCAGGAAACATATGACAATACACAAAGCACTACACCCAAGAGCAAATACGGACAGACTATACATAACACGAAAGGAAGGAGGGAGAGGACTACTAAGCAGAGAGGACTGCGTCAACATCGAGAAAAGACCACTGGGGCAATATCTGAAAACCAGTGAAGACGAGTGGCTAAAGAGGTGCATGGGAGAAGGACTAATAAAAGTAGACAAGACCCAGAAATATACAGAGACAGGAGAATGACAAACAGAACAGAGGACTGGCACAACAAACCAATGCACTGACAATACATGAGACAGACTAAAGAACTAGCCAGCGATGACACGTCGCAATGGCTACAGAGGGGAGAACTAAAGAAGGAAACTGAAGGAATGATAACAGGCACCAAGATCAGGCCCTAAGAATCCGCAGATATGGTTCAAAGAACGATTAGACGGAAATAACATCTCTCCCATATGTAGGAAGTGGAATACGAAAATGAAACCATAAACCACATAGCAAGCGAATGTCCGGCGCTTGCACAGAACCAGTACAAAAAGAGTCTGATTCCAGTGGCAAAAGCCCTCCACTGGAGCCTGTGCAAGAAACATCAGCTACCTTGCAGTAATAAGTGGTACGAACCCACCAACCTGAAGGAGTGATAGAAAACGATCAGGCAAAGATCCTCTGGGACTATGGTATCAGAACAAATAGGGTGATACGTGCAAATAGACCAGACGTGACGTTGATTGACAAAATCAAGAAGAAAGTATCACTCATTGATGTCGCAATACCATGGGACACCAGAGTTTGAAGAGAATGAGAAGAGAAAAAAAATGGGATTAAGGTATCAAGATCTGAAAATAGAATAAGAAGGATATGGGATATGCCAGTGGAAATCGTACCTATAATCATAGGAGCACTAGGCACAATCCCCAAGATCCCTGAAAAGGAATCTAGAAAAACTAGAGGCTGAAGTAGCTCCAGGACTCATGCAGAAGAGTGTGATCCTAGAAACGGCGCACATAGTAAGAACGTGATGGATTCCTAAGGAGGCAGGATGCAACCCGGAACCCCACAATATAAATACCCTCCAGTCGAATTGGAGGACGGTGATAAAGCAAAAAAAAAAAAAAAAATAAATAATAATAATAATAATAATAATAATAATAATAATAATAATAATAATAATAATAATAATAATAATATTAATAATAATATGGGAAACAGATTTCACAATTAGTTGTGGGTATACATAGATTTGTAAATGTCTAATGAGAGCTTTGCGAGAATCTGTTCGGTTCCTCTTCTATTATATGTACACATACATGACTGTCGAGTTGGTTCTCCATTTCGAGACTCGTGCTACTATGAGTATTTTTAATATATAATAATAATAATAATAATATAATAATAATAATAATAATAATATATAATAATAATAGGAAAGAGAGGGAAAAATTGGATAAGTCTCAAGATCTGAAAATAGAAATAAGAAGGATATGGGATATGCCAGTGGAAATCGTACCCATAATCATAGGAGCACTAGGCACGATCCCAGATCCCTGAAAAGGAATCTAGAAAAACTAGAGGCTGAAAGTATCTCCGGGCCTCATGCAGAAGAGTGTGATCATAGAAACGGCACACATAGTAAGAAGAGTGATGGACTCCTAAGGAGCAGGATCAACCCGGAACCCCACACTATAAATACCACCCAGTCGAATTGGAGGACTGTGATAGAGCCAAAAAAAAAAAAAAAAAAAAAAAAAAAAAAAAAAAAAAAAAAACAAAAAAAAAAAAAAAAAAAAAAAAAATATAATAATAATAATAAATAATATAATAATAATAATAATAATGCAATGAAAAGAATAAACGAAATGAAATAAAAGAATAACGCAACGTTCAGTCATAAACACTTCTCTCTTTAAAATTAGAGTGCCCAGTTTTTTTTTTTTTTTCACCTATAAATCTCTGTTAGCTTTTATAAATTCTTTAAATTTTTGACACTGAAATAATAAATTGGTGATATGTTCAAATACTATTATGTCTATGGCAGATGTGAATATCAGGTAATTAATCAAATTCACCAAGAATTCTGCATCGGTGACCAAATGTAGGTTAGGTTAAGGTTTATCACAGTGACCAACATGATGATATTCATGCGTATTTCCCAGGCAAATGCATTCGCTCCACTATTTTGACCTTTTGGCCATTAAGGCTTAAGTTCTGTCGAAAGTTTAAGTGAATGGTCTCATAGACTAAGCACCCGCGGCAACTTAAGCACCAATTGAAGTGAACCTACGGCCGACTGAAGGTTAAGAACATTTAATGACATCATAAACTAATTCCAAAGCCTAAAAGGAAATAAATGAGAACTGAGACATGATAAATACATGGGAAGTTAGTGGAAAACTGAGACATGATAAAAAGGTTATAATGGATTGTAATGATATAACATTTCAACAATACTGCTGTTGAAGCATGAATGGCGCCAGGTGTCACGCACACTCTGAAATAGTCCCAGAGCCCCATTGTCACCCTTTGAAGGAGCAAAGCCTTTAATGTCACTGGTTCTGCTCCAAACAATAACGGTAAAGCCTGCTGTCAAAAGCCTTTATTTATACATCCATTAATTTTGGATGCGTAGATTTCGCCGGCTTTAGGGACAATGGGAATAATTCTGCGAATAACTGATCGATTGATTATATATATGGCTCTTTTTTTTCTAGATTATCTGGATATATTGTCTCAACGGACATCAATTTATTTTCAAATTTGATCTGTAATCGCATGAAACCGATGATCACGTAAATTGGACGGCCTTGTTTTGTTGATGAATTTATCCTCCTCCCCAGTTTCAATCAAAACAGGTGTTAGAAGGTGATGGTAATTGCTTCATAGCAAAGAAAGATAAAGAAAAGGAGAAGGCATTTTCGAGAAGTTCGGCAGCAAGGAGGTTTTCGCGCCGCTGTTGGAGGCGCCCTATGTTCGTGTTGTTCCAGAATCGGCAGGAGTGTTGTGGATCTCGTCGTTACGTGAGAAACGCCGCGATTTCTGATGCAATACCTCGTCTAGATTCATCTAAGAAGTTCTAGAAATTCTGAGTCGGTGACGTTCGCCGTAGGCTCCGCCCCCAGAGTGCTGTATAAATACGACGAACGAACTTTGGAGAGCAGTGATCGTAGAAGAGAGAGATCGTAAAAGAGAGATCACCAGTCAGATTAAACAGTGAGAGATCAGCAGCAGCAGAGATCTTCCGTGAGATACGAGAAAAAAGGAACCGACGAAGGATCAATCAAAAGAAGAGTTGGTTGGATATTGGTCTAGTCGTCTTCAGGTGTGGTCTACCGTGTTATCTCGACGTCGAGCAGACTTCAGAGAAGAAAAGGTCCTGTTACAGGTGTTGGGGAATTCCTGCCTTACAAGAAGATTAGCTTCTGCAATACGAGTCAAGAGGACGTCCGCATTCGCCGATCTACATTTATGAAGCCAGCGTGTTGAACCGCCAAATCGAGTAGCAAGTATTGAATTGCGCACTGCTCCCCCAGTTCATGCAGTGTAAGATTCTATCTATTTATGTAAATAGGAGGATACCATTCTGCATTTACCTTTGTTAGTAAGCTTGTAAATAAACCTTTGTTGTGTTAGTGTTTCTTTCTATATTCATATCCCCAGTTTCAACTGTTTTCTGTTGATAAGTTTTTTTTATTTTATATCGAACCTGAAGCGGACCTCCCTCAGAGGCCGTAACATTGTGTCGACCTTTAGCCAGGATATTTCGACACCGTAACATTGTCTCTGAGATCTCAAGGTCCGTAACAGAAGGACGTCGATGCAGTGGAAACAAGGAAGGGTGTGAATAACTCTACGGCTATAACATGCCTATTGTCACGTGGCTAGTTTTTCATTATTATTCTTGAGCATCAAAACAAGATTCATTCATCAGTTTCGAGTCAAATTCGACCACTTCTAATTCCTTTTATATCTTATGTCATTTATCCCAATTTTGAGTCAAATTCGACCATTTCTAATTCCTTTTATATCTTATGTCCTTTATCCCAAATCGTAATTCGACAGTAGGTAACAATTTACAGATTTTTTTTATATAGACTGAGTTGGAGTGGTTATAGGGGCTGAACTATTCTATCAAAAAGAAAAGAAAACGGTTAACAAACGAGAAAGAGAGAGAGAGAGAGAGAGAGAGAGCATTCTTATTGATTTAAAAACTATATTTTCGAAGTCTCATGAAAGAAATCAGGGAATTCAGATAGAGAGAGAGAGGAAGCATTCTTACAGATTAGAAAAAAACTATTTTTTTGAAAAGTCTCCATGAAAAAAGTCGCGAATTCTGAGAGAGAGAGAGAGAAGAGAGAGAGGAGAGAGAGAGAAGAGAGAGAGAGAGAGAGAGAGAGTATTTCTCCCCTATCATAACGTTATCCACTGGACAATAATTCACCAAAGTTTTTTACGAGGTCATTCCACTCTGCAACGAAAATGTCAGCGTCAATGAATTGCCAATTGATGATAATGAAGGCGATGATGATGATGTTGATTCTCGGAGCAAACATTCGTTGCATGCCGAGTACGAAAAGGACGCAGACCTTTCATGAATCCTGGAATGTGAGTTTGTTTTGAAACCCCCCCCCCCCCCCCCCCCCCCCCCCCAAAAAGGAGTCAATATTTACATAAGTAGATTCAGTCACCCATGATTTTTGATCAGTTTGCATCGTTTGCCGTTGCATTTGCAAGTTTCATTGACTAATTTTCTGAGAAAAAGAACAGAGAACAAAGAACTTTGTTCGCGTGATGAAAACAGTCAGTTGTAAACGTCGGGGTCGAATCCTAATTAATATTATGGGAGCATATTTGGGTTAATATCCTTTTTCTGGTGTAACTATAGCATCGCCTTTAAACCTCCGGGGAGGAGGAAGTTGCCCAGAGTCAGGTTATATTTAGCGCTCTGTCTTTCGCCCGTCACAGGGAAAGGTCAGTACTGACATCGATGAGGTACGTTAGATGAAGTGAGGTTAATGTTAGGGATGGGAACTATTTTTTGGGGACATTATAGCCGAGAGATTTCTATGACGAGTTCCACGTACATAAAAAGGCAAAAATTTTATTTCTGTTCTTATAAGGGCATTTAATTTTGAAATTATTGTCTTTGAATAATCTTACAGAAATCAGAATTTAATTAAATTATGATAAACCTGTAAGGTAGATAATTCTGAGATTTACAAAATGCAGATACGAAGTACAGGTGAATAACGACATGTGCTTGAGGAATTCAGATGTGCTATTTATTTGTGTAGGCGCTTGAAGAGACCACATTTTCGGAAGTTTTCTACACCGTGGGCTCAGCCACGATACAGCAGTTTAAATTATAATCGTTTCAGTATTTCCTTGATAGCCATCTCCCTGTTAGGAAAAGGTCGGAGTGTTGAATATATTCGTGTTGTTTATATCTATATTCATGCATTATATATAATATATATGTGGTGTGTGAATATGTATTTGATACAACACACACACACATGTAGATATATATATATATATATATATCTATATATATATATATATATATATGTATATATATATATATATATATATATATATATATATATATATATATATATATATATATATATATATGTGTGTGTGTGTGTATATATATATATATATATATATATATATATATATATAGTATATATATAAATTTAAATGTATAGATACATATGATTTTTATAAATATGTATATATACACACATATATATGTGAGTGTGTGTGTATACCATATGTGTGTATATATACATATTTATAAATCATATGTCTATATACATTTAATTTTATATATATATTATATATATATATATATATACTATATAAATCATATAAAATATAATATAATGCACATATATATGTGTGTGTTTATGTTTTTCTATTCATATAAATATTGTAAAATAGGTGACTACAAAATGAAACGGATATATCTATCTGCCTGCTTAATAACGCGATGTAGGATCTGCATACAAATGAGACCCCGGTGCACATTTGCATTCCCCGCAAAGCAGCCAGTTATCTGCATTTTGTGAATCAAAACATCAGTTTTATTAATTATTTCGAAAAAGATTCTGATATTGGGAAATGGCGGCAGTTCATGTTAACGCTCTGTTGAAGGTCACAGGGACCATTATAACACCCACGGCTACAACAGTTTTGAATGGAAAATGGCTCTTAATAATAATAATAATAATAATAATAATAATAATAATAATAATAATAATAATAATAATAATAAATAATAGGGCTTTAAGAGGTGGCATCCTCTCCGTCTGGTCGCTTTTGACCTACTGCGGCACGATACCACTCAGTTCAAAATGGGTACCAGTGCGTCCTTGAGTCAAATTCAAGCTTGCTACCAACAAAATCGCTGTATCCATCAGGTGGCCACCCTTGCAAAGGAGAAAGGTGAATGTATCTGAAAAAAAATAATAAAAGACAAAACAGCAACAACAACAGCATAATAACAACAATGTGTAAAAGATAATATGTGTCACAGTGTTTGTGTGTGTCATTGAACTGATTATTTAACTATCAGAATATCTTTATAAAATAAAGGGTGATATGGATGTACTCTATGTTAGTACAATTCGCTGACGTAATTAAATATATTTTTAATTTCCGAAAGGATAAGGTATGCTATTAACAGTATTAACAACAGAGTTCCTCGCAGTACAGGAATAAATATGACTACCACACATACAAGAGAACCCGTGTTCGATTTGCGAGCGAGGCTGAGAGATTTCAGGCACCTTTCGTTGAATTCCATTGTGCCTTTGGTAACGTTTGCTATGAAATTCGTAGCAGGTAATAGGTCGGATTTAGTGGGTAGAGCCATGACGGAAAGGACACGTGGGTGGGATGAGTTGTAACCACCCTTTTTTGAGGGTGTAAAGTGCATGCCTGAAATCATGAAAATGAGCAGGGCCGCAGCCCCATTCTCAGTCGAAAATGAGATCCTTTTTGTGACGTCGTAATTGCCGTGACATAAGAAGCGAGATGCAATCCTCTCGAACTGATTTAATCGTACAGTATATTGCTATTGAGTTGAATTGCTTATTTCTCTCATGGACTTTTATTCCATGAATTTTTCTATGAATAATTCTGCACCATCTACTAAGGTTTCAGGTTAGCGTTGACGTTTATCCCATTTACCAAACTTGCTGATATTTATACATGTTTCCTGGCAAATACATCCGCTCACCATTTTGACCTACTGGCCATTACGACATTAACTTCCGTCGAAAGTTGAAGTGAATGGTCCCACAGATTATGCACCGGCGGCAACTTATGCACCAATTAATTAAAGTGAACTTGAGGCCAACTGAAAGTTAGGTACTTTTAACTAAAGCATAAGTTTATTCTGAAGTTGGAGAGGAAGTAAATAGGAACTTGAATCATAATAAAAAGATTAAAGTAGATAATAATAATACTAATAAATTTAAACATTTTCCACAAACTGATGTTGAGGCACAAATGGAGCCAGGTGTCACGCACACTCTGAAAATAGTCCCAGAGCCTCGTTGTCACCCTTTTAAGGAGCAAAGCCTTTAATGTCACTGGTTCTGCTCCGAACAATAACGGTAAAGCTTGCTGTCAAAAGCCTTATTTATACGTCCATTAATTTGGGGTGCGTAGATTTCGCCGGCTTTAGAGACAATGGGAATAATTTTGCGAATAACTAATCGAATGATTATATCCGCTTTTTAGATTATATGGATTTATTGACTCAACGGATATAAACTTGTTTTCAAATCTGAGATGTAATCGTATGATACCGGTAATCACGTGAATTGGACGATATTATTTTGCTGATTAAGTTTACCTTCCCCTGCAGAGGGTTGCAGAAATCTCTACGGGCAACACAAGCCTCATTTCGCTTAATGTATGCTCCTTAGAATTCAACTTCAACAGAATTTCTAACTCATTGCAAATTTTAGACCCTCCACAACAATTTGTTTTCGAATTGTAAGCGTTTAACTAAACTTGCAATTTTTGTTGAACGATATCATGAAAATTCGTAGAATAAACATATTATAGTTACTGTTTTAATTGAGTCCTGTTTAGTTTCTTACTGTATGAAAGATGTTTTGAAAGTCAAAGGCCTTGGACGTTATTGTTTTGTTGATTTAGTTTACCTTCCTCTGCAGATGGTTGCGAATAACTCTACGGGAAACACGCGCTTCATTTAACTTATTGTTCTCGCTTTAGCATTCAGCAGAATTTCTAACTCATTGCAAATTTTAGACCCTCTACCACAATTCATTTTGGAATTGTAGGTGTTTAAGAAGACGCAGTTTTCGTTAAACGAAATCATGAAAATTCTTAGAATTAACATATTATATTCATTGTTTTGAATGAGTCGTGTATGAAAGATGTTTTGAAAGTCAAAAGCCTTCAATGCATATTGCATTAGGTTGTTTGAACCTTTTTAATAATAATGAAAATAATACTTGCATACTCGTACAACCATACTGATACCACTCCTACTAATATAGCTAACAGCAAAGTTGTGATTCCTGTTTTTCATTTTGATCGAATTATTAAATTATCTCGAACTTTCTTGAGTTGCCTGATTTAGCAGACTTCCCTTCTTATAATCCAATACCACAACGACGTAAAATGAGAGGGAGGAAGAGAATATTACCACAATTATCTACAGATTTTTCTTGTTTGTTAATACAGTGTTATGTAACCAACTTTTTATTCTATCCTACTCGCTGTGGGATATCATACCATGCTCTTGTTGTAAGACAAAGAGACTGACACGTAGTCAGACTGAGTTTGAGGGATTAGATGACTTTCAGTCTTCTTTATCACAAGAAAAAAGGAAATCGAAAATGGGAAAATGCTTAACAAACGAGAGAGAGAGAGAGAGAGAGAGAGAGAGAGAGAGAGAGAGGAGAGAGAGAGAATGGAGGGGGGAGGTTGGTGGGAGAGCCCAAGGAAAGGAAGTATTGTCACAGAATTTGAAAAAAGTATTTTTTATGTGCATAAACAATCAACGAATTCAGAGAGAGAGAGAGAGAGAGAGAGAGAGGAGAGAGAGAGAGAGAGAGAGAGAGAGAGAGAGAGTTGGGGAGGGGGCCTACGTTGTAGGCTTTTGCTAGGAATCCATATAGATAAAATGCGAATTAATCTCTTAACCGACCGGGGATTACTTTGGATTAGCTGATGGAACTTCCCTGTCCCCTGAAAAGTAATAACGAAAAAGCCAGGGCACCAGATCCCTGATTCTGAAGTCCGTTAAGGGTCAGGCCCTTCCTCCGTAATATCAGTTTGCCGGAGAGTTTGTTCGTCCTCCTGCAAAGAGAGATGGCTTCATGAATAGACGTAAGCATTACTGGAATTCTAAATATAAACATAATATTTTATATTCATGATCATATATACATCTTTTCATCATAGGCCAGTTTTCCATTTAGAGAGGCAGCTCGAGAGGGTTTTACCTTCTATGTTTTTTAGCGAGTGGTTCTGTGATAAGCTTGCTACCCCATGCCCATCTCTACTTTAAGGACGACCCACCTCAGTCATAAAATAGGACCGGCCATATTTCGAACCAGTGCCTTCCCAGCCCCATGTGATCGAATTCTGGTTGTGTATTACTTGTATATATAGTTGTGATATTTAATATAATATAATATTGTAATATTGTATATCTCGTTTTAATATTTACTGACTCCTTATATCGTATTCAACTTTTGCTATTAATGATTTCTTAATTGATCCCACAAACATTTATGGCCTTAATATCTTTTTACTCTTTCATTTGGCCATAGAAATCTAAATAGCCATTCACGTTGTACTGCCCTTTCATTCTTCCTTTAATTTACAACTTACATCGGTAAATTAGAAAGAAAACAAGCATTTACCAAAGAGTGTTCCTTTTTTTAATGAACACAGAGGAGTTTCAATTTAGGTTTACTCACTGACAAACGTAAGTTTCATCTAAATAGATAGAACTTAAAATAGTTGAACGCAGCTGGATGGGAACATTGAAATCTGATAGACGGAAAAGGGCTGGGTCCCATAAAGGACCAGAGAATTATTATTGTCTGACATTGTCTTTAGATGGATTTTCCACACTGCGGGGAATATGGATTCCGCTGAGAATAATTAAAGCAGGAAAAAAACATAATTTTTTTTTATTACAAACTTTCCAAATTTACTTTATCATTTACTTTATTATTTTCTAACTTTATCTATAAAGTAAGAGAGTATTATTTTCTAACTTTATCTATAAAGTAAGAGAGTATTATTTTCTAACTTTATCTATAAAGTAAGAGAGTATTATTTTCTAACTTTATCTATAAAGTAATAGAGTATTAATTTAAAACTTTATCTATAAAGTAAGAGAGTATTATTTTCTAACTTTATCTATAAAGTAAGAGAGTATTATTTTTCTTATACGTGATCTTATAAAGTAATAGAGTATTATGTTCTAACTTTATCTATAAAGTAATAGAGTATTATTTCTAACTTTACTATAAAGTAAGAGATTATTATTTTCTAACTTTATTTCTCAACTTTATCTATAAAGAAAGTAAGAGATTATTATTTTTTATTTCTAACTTATTTTCTATACAAGTCTTCTCTAAAGTAAGAGAGTATTATTTTCTAACTTTATCTATAAAAGTAAGAGAGTTAATAACCACATCACTTTTTAGATTTTCCAAAAATATGGATACTCCTTCCACTAGGGTCCGGTGGCTCTGTAGCTATAACCCTGAAGCGCTGGACCGCTCTCTTATCCCGTATTCGAATCCTGGTGTGAAATGAGACTTACCTCGTTACAGTATTTCGAAATTCTAAGTGCTGGGTGTGCAGTGGAAAACATATTAAACGATATAAAAATCGAAAGGTAAAAAACTTTTTGAATGAGTCCGTTATACACACACACACACATACAAACATATATATATATATATATATATATATATATATATATATATATATATATATATATATATATATATATATATATATATATATATATAGTCATGATATGTCTATATAATATATATATATATATATATATATATATATATATATATATATATATATATATAGTGTGTATATATAATATATATACATATATATGCTTAAAAAATCACAGTAGATGCACGTGATTCATAAATAAGCGAATACCACGGGAAATGACAGTCAGAAATCCAAGCGCTTTCGTCTTTATTAAGACATCGTCAAGGAGCTACTAAAGTACAATCGGAGAGGTACAAACAAGATCAGGAATACCAGATGGTTAATTATCAAAAGGGTAAAAATTAAAAGGGATAATCCAGGATTATGGCGGATATCACACGGTCACAAACTTAAACAGATTCTGGACCCTAACCGAAATTACAAAGTATCTTTACAGTCCAAAACATGTAAAAACTGAATATATTAATTTTGTTGCTTATATTTATCTACAACTTTTTTCATTATGAAAGCATCAAGTTTAAATAAACCAAGACTTAAATTTAGAACATTTCTATTATTTGACTTGATAAAACAAGATTCAATGATATTCCTTTTAACTGTGTCATTACATGGGACTAAGGCTCTTGCTTGACTCCAGTTAATAGGATGGTCTAAATCTCTCATATGTACAAATAATGCATTTCGATATTTGCCCAGTTCTCACAGATATTGATGTTGCTTAAGACGCTGTGAAAGAGATTTGCCAGTCTGTCCGTAATAGATTTTATCACACTTTTTGCAAGGAATTTCATATATGCAGCCTGGAAGATCTTTAGGAGAATTTTTGATTACTAAACTCTTGACATTAATATTACTGAAAACAACATTTATGTTAAAAAGCTTTAAAATTCTAGGAATATCTAAAAACCTTTCATCATAGGTTAAATTTTAGAATGTTATGCTTACTAAATTCAAGTTTGTCATTAGTTGAATAAAATGTTTTTTCTAGCTCTTTTCCATGCCACATCTACAAAAGTCCTTTTGGGTATTTAAGTTTCAATACAATATCATAAATAATTTTAATTTCAGCGTCAATAAACTGCGGGCTACAGGAATTCCTTAATAATCTCAATAATTTAGTCCCCTTCTATAAAATTTACTGTAGAGGAAGAAAGAAATTGTATTTGAATTTTTTCTTGATGTAACTGTCCATAGAAAATGATAGAAATTTCACCTTTTCAGTCTTTCGAAAATCAACTAATATTGCCTCTTTTGTTCATTGCTACTCCAATCACCATCAAAATGTTAAATTCTCTGTTTTTTCTGGGGATGTTCCTAAGGGCTTTACGTGTCTGTAGCCCGCAGTTTATTGACGCTGAAATTAAAAACTATTATGATATTGCATTGAAACTTAAATACCCAAGGACTTTTGTAGATGTGGCATGGAAAAGAGCTAGAAAAACATTTTTTATTCAACTTAATGACAAACTTGAATTTAGTAAGCAAATAACATTCTAAAAATTACCTTCTATGATGAAAGGTTTTTAGATATTCCTAGAATTTTAAAAGCTTTTTTAACATAAATGTTGTTTTCAGTAATATTAATGTCAAGAGTTTTAGTAATCAAAAATTCTCCTAAAGATCTTCCAGGCTGCATATATGAAATTCCTTGCAAAAAGTGTGATAAAATCTATTACGGACAGACTGGCAAATCTCTTTCACAGCGTCTTAAGCAACATCAATATTCTGTGAGAACTGGGCAAATATCGAATGCATTATTTGTACATATGAGAGATTTAGACCATCCTATTAACTGGAGTCAAGCAAGAGCCTTAGTCCCATGTAATGACACAGTTAAAAGGAATATCATTGAATCTTGTTTTATCAAGTCAAATAATAGAAATGTTCTAAATTTAAGTCTTGGTTTATTTAAACTTGATGCTTTCATAATGAAAAAAGTTGTAGATAAATATAAGCAACAAAATTAATATATTCAGTTTTTACATGTTTTGGACTGTAAAGATACTTTGTAATTTCGGTTAGGGTCAGAATCTGTTTAAGTTTGTGACCGTGTGATATCCGATAATCCTGGATTATCCCTTTTAATTTTTACCCCTTTTGATAATTAACCATCTGGTATTCCTGATCTTGTTTGTACCTCTCCGATTGTACTTTAGTAGCTCCTTGACGATGTCTTAATAAAGACGAAAGCGCTTGGATTTCTGACTGTCATTTCCCGTGGTATTCGCTTGCTTATACATATATATATATATATATATATATATATACTATATATATATATATATATATATATATATATATATATATATATATAATATATAATATATATATATATATAATATATATATATATATATATATATATATACATACTTGCATACATAGCCACACACACACATATATATACTTACACA
>NC_087209.1:73801059-73835575 GCF_015104395.2 Macrobrachium nipponense
TCAGCTAATCCAAAGTAATCCCCGGTCGGTTAAGAGATTAATTCGCATTTTATCTATATGGATTCCTGGCAAAAGCCTACAACGTAGGCCCCCCTCCCCACCCACCTCTCTCTCTCTCTCTCTCTCTCTCTCTCTCTCTCTCTCTCTCTCTCTCTCTCTCTCTCTCTCTCTGAATTCGTTGATTGTTTATGCACATAAAAAAATATTTTTTTCAAATTCTGTGACAATACTTCCTTTCCTTGGGCCTTCCCACCAACCTCCCCCCCCCCTACTTTCTCTCTCTCTCTCTCTCTCCCTCTCTCTCTCTCTCTCTCTCTCTCTCTCTCTCTCTCTCTCGTTTGTTAAGCATTTTCACATTTTTCGATTTCCTTTTTTCTTATGATAAAGGAGACTGAAAGTCATCTAATCCCTCAAACTCAGTCTGACTACGTGTCAGTCTCTTTGTCTTACAACATGGTATGATATCCCACAGCGAGTAGGATAGAATAAAAAGTTGGTTACATAACACTGTATAACACACAAGATAAATCTGTAGATAATTGTCGTAATATTCTCTTCCTCCCTCTCATTTCACGTCGTTGTGGTATTGGATTATAAAAAGGGAAGTCTGCTAAATCAGGCCACTCAAGAAAGTTCGAGATAATTTAATAATTCGATCAAAATGAAAAACAGGAATCACAACTTTGCTTTTAGCTATAGTAGTAGGAGTGGTATCAGCATGGTTGTACGAGTATGCAAGTCTTATTTTCTTTATTATTAAAAAAGTTCAAACAACCTAATGTAATAAGCATTGAAGGCTTTTGACTTTCAAAACATCTTTCATACACGACTCATTTAAAACAATGAATATAATATGTTAATTCTAAGAATTTTCATGATTTCGTTTAACGAAAACTGCGTCTTCTTAAACACCTATAATTCCAAAATGAATTGTGGTAGAGGGTCTGAAATTTGCAATGAGTTAGAAATTCTGCTGAATGCTAAAGCGAGAACAATAACTTAAATGAAGCGCGTGTTTCCCGTAGAGTTATTCGCAACCATCTGCGGAGGAAGGTAATCTAAATCAACAAAACAATATAGTCCAAGGCCTTTGACTTTCAAAACATCTTTCATACAGTAAGAAACTAAACACGACTCAACTAAAACAGTAAATATAATATGTTAATTCTACGAATTTTCATGATATCGTTCAACAAAAATTGCAAGTTTAGTTAAACACTTACAATTCGAAAACAAATTGTTGTGGAGGGTCTAAAATTTGCAATGAGTTAGAAATTCTGTTGAAGTTGAATTATAAAGAGCATACAATAAGCGAAATGAGGCTGGTGTTGCCCGTAGAGATTTCTGCAACTTTCTGCAGGGGAAGGTAAACTTAATCAGCAAAATAATATCGTCCAATTCAAGTGATTATTCCTCATACTGTATTTGAACCGTCTACTTTTGGAAGGTGACACCAACCGAAGGAGGAATCATGGATGAGTGGTGCAGCACTCGGCTAAACCTAAGCTCAGGTCTGTGCATCGCTCAAGGGTTATCACCCATCTGTACGTGGATACCAGCGCCTGGTGTAGTCAAGAAAAAGGCCGTAGGGCTCGCAGCCTCATCTATAGTAACATGCTGAGAAATCGAAAGGCAGTTCCCTGTTGGGGCCAGTTTCTCCAAATGGAAAAGGGCGCATAATAATAACAATAATAATAATAATAATACTGTTAAAAAGAATTTCAGAAATTAGCGAGTTGATTTTATATATTGTTTTTTTTCTATTTTCCTTACAATTCGCTTCTCAGGCTCAGCGATGTTTCTGAGTAACTGGCCAATATTCATATTGGGAATTTTCATGCTGAAGGTAATCTTTTATTTCATTAGAACAGGATCTCAGGTCCAGTTCGAGCAGGGGTCGTCGTCAGTGCCGGTATTATTCCGTAGGAGTACGGAATAAAACAGGCACTGACGACGACCCCTGCTTGACCTGGACATGAGATCCTGCTCTAATAAAATAAAAGATTACCTTCAGCATTATTATTTTTTGAAAGTTCCCAATATGGTTATTGGCTAGTTACTCAGAAACATCGCTGAGCCTGAGAAGCTAATTGTAAGGAAAATAGAAAAAACAATATATAAAATCAACTCGCTTATTTCTGCTATTATTTTTGGCAGAATTTTCCTAAAAGAGGGTCTTCTTCCAAAATAATAATAATAATAATAATAATAATAATAATATAATAATAATAATAATAATAATAATAATAATAATAATAATATCACTCATTGATGTCGCAATACCATGGGACACCAGAGTTGAAGAGAAAGAGAGGGAAAAAATGGATAAGTATCAAGATCTGAAAATAGAAATAAGAAGGATATGGGATATGCCAGTGGAAATCGTACCCATAATCATAGGAGCACTAGGCACGATCCCAAGATCCCTGAAAAGGAATCTAGAAAAACTAGAGGCTGAAGTAGCTCCAGGACTCATGCAGAAGAGTGTGATCCTGGAAACGGCACACATAGTAAGAAGAGTGATGGACTCCTAAGGAGGCAGGATGCAACCCGGAACCCCACACTATAAATACCACCCAGTCGAATTGGAGGACTGTGATAGAGCACAAAAAAAAAAAAAAAAAAAAAAAAAAAAAAAAAAAAAAAAATAATAATAATAATAATAATAATAATAATAATAATAATAATAATAATAATAACGATCAGGCAAAGATCCTCTGGGACTATGGTATCAGAACGGATAGGGTGAATACGTGCAAAGACGCGACCATACAGTGACGTTGATTGACAAAGTCAAGAAGAAAGTATCACTCATTGATGTCGCAATACCATGGGACACCAGAGTTGAAGAGAAAGAGAGGGAAAAAATGGATAAGTATCAAGATCTGAAAATAGAAATAAGAAGGATATGGGATATGCCAGTGGAAATCGTACCCTTAATCATAGGAGCACTAGGCACGATCCCAAGATCCCTAAAAAGGAATCTAGAAAAACTAGAGGCTGAAGTAGCTCCAGGACTCATGCAGAAGAGTGTGATCCTAGAAACGGCACACATAGTAAGAAGAGTGATGGACTCCTAAGGGGGCAGGATGCAACCCGGAACCCCACACTATAAATACCACCCAGTCGAATTGGAGGACTGTGATAGAGCAAAAAAAAAAAAAATGAAAATAAAATAAAAAAAATAATAATAATGCTTCCGCTGTTCATCTGCATCATCTCCTCCAATTCAGAATCTGCGCCAATTGTATCAGTCACAATTTCATTAATTACCTTCTCTTCATCTGCATAAATTTCACGGATGAAAGGGACAGATTCAAAGCGAAAATAAACCTGGATTTTTATAAATGATATTTCAGGCAATTTCTCATAAAGAGTCTTTTAATCGAGTATCATACTGGGAAAAAAAAATATTTTCTGTATCACGGATGAATTTCATAATTATTTTCTGATGCTGAATGAGATATCTGATTAAAAAGGCCGTTTCTTAGGAATAGTGTTTTATTGCCTCATAATTATATTGGAGTTTTCTTGAAAGTTTTTAAGCTCATTTGCGTATTTTATAGTTTCGCTATTAATATAATAGTTAAGCATATATTTTAGGGCTTGTGCCTTGTATGATAAGGCGCCCTATGAGGTAATGTTAGACTTGCGATAATCTTACGCTAAGTCGGTTGGTATTGCACTTCCATCTTCAATGGAGTGTCTTGGGGTTTGTAGATCACTTACGAAGTCGGGATTATCTTACAATTTATGACGATGATGTGTTAAACTCATGGTGAGGAGGTTCTTGTAGAAAACACGAAGTATAAAAATATATGTATTCTTCTGAAGTTTTACATGCTGAAGATCAGATATGATTGTACAAGTCTTCTAATAACGATAGCTTGATCGCTTCTGCCAATGATGATGGCTAATCCTATTCCTCTAAATGATAAAGCTTAGGTAAAGAGGTACAGGTCTTCTAATGACGATAGCTAACTCTGTTCTGCTGTGTTCTACATCTCTGTTACAAGTTATGAAGGAAGCAGATAGTAGCTCGAACATATGAACATACTATCAGATGACATAGTTACATACGAACACACAATCAAATGAGACACGCTACAGATCACGTAGGCCGTTTGAATTATAGGTCGGGGTAGTTGTCTCAAGCAGGGAGCTTGGACTAATGTTTATAAACAATTGAATGACTACAGGTGACGGCATGTTATCTTAGCCTACATACTTATTGTATACGTCATCTTTAGCGTCTCTAGTCTGATCACATTCCTGCAAGCAATCTTTTATATATATGGACTAACATTCCATATTTTTATTATGTAAACACTTACATTAGCTCGGTCACTACCAAAACCAACTACTGAATATTACTCAACCTGACTTACACTTGACTTATAGGAGTGTGATACAGACACTATGTGAATATATATAAGTAAATAAAAATTCATGGTGTACATGAATTGATGCAAGTAATAAAATATAAAACAATGATATTGGTAAATAATAGTGATCACGTGATATATAATGATACAGTT
Organism: Macrobrachium nipponense; assembly: GCF_015104395.2. Taxonomy (NCBI): domain Eukaryota; kingdom Metazoa; phylum Arthropoda; class Malacostraca; order Decapoda; family Palaemonidae; genus Macrobrachium; species Macrobrachium nipponense. The sequence continues at coordinate 73,805,598 of NC_087209.1, forward strand.
TTTTCACTTCATCTCATTAAGATACATATGCTACAGAAAATACTAATGTACTCTGATAATTGCATAGAATGAAGATTAATATGATAAAAATCATATTTTAACTGATAAAAAATTTCATATATGAATTGATAAAATTATTAATGTTTATGCTGATTGATTCGTTGATTTTTATGCTAAATGTTATATATCTGATCCATTAATCAATATACTAACTCATATATAACTGCAGATATTGGTAAGATAAAAGGTAACAGATTGATTATAGGCTACCTGATTTGTTTATACATATGTATATGGATTCATATAATTATGATTAATATATGTGCACTTAAAATAGATTCCTATTGCGTACACGCAAAGATATATTTCGATTCCGTTATTTATGATCATTTATATGTAGATTCCTAGTGCGTACACTCAAAAAATATATTTCGATTCTGTTATTTATGATCATTTATATATATAGGATACATGATACTTTATATAGGATACATGACCGAGGTTATACTACTTCACATTTAACTAGCTTTCGAACAACTTTTCGTCCATTACACAGTTCCAGACAACCACCTATAGCCAAATGAAACGGCCTTTTTCAATGGTTAAAACAAGGGGAAAATTTGCCTGGGCGGGTCCAACGTTCTATTTTGCGCTCATACTTATTCTCTGCATCCTAAGCTACACGATTACATTCGCGATGAATAAAAAAACATCCCCAGCACGAGTCCTTCGCCAGCAAAGTAGAGTTGAATATCCTTCTGGTCGTAATTGTCGGAAGTATGTCCCTTTTGTAGTCGATTTCCACAGCCGCCGGAGCGTTCCGCATTAAAACGAGATTAACGACGGGATACGGTGTCGGTCGAAGAAGTCCATGAAATTCCTTTCACATTGTAGGCGGTTGTTACTTGACTGTAGTCGTCCGCTGCGACGAACGATTTTTTGAAGTTGCGATGTGAAACTCTCGTACTGCAGGATACTGTAACCAGGTTCCATTAATCAGCCTGCAAGTGAAATTATACTTGTCACAAGGGCAAAGTAAATTCAGACGACATCCAAATACAGGGGAGGGGAGAGAGCCATTTAGACCAGACTTAACCCACATGAATTCGCTGATATTTTGGAATTCAAAAGAGTCAGCTGTACAAACTTTTTTATCCATGGCATTAACAATGAGTGAACCTATCCAGGTCTATGATGACTGTAAAAATATCCATAATTATAAAAAATAAACAGATATCAATACGAATTCCAAAGAAAATTCTATATTACTGGTAGTAAGTTACTAGACAAAGAAGTGGAAAACGGAGCTATTTGTAAGATTGCCAGGCAACATAAGAGTCAAAGAGAATATTAATCATGATTCTATGTGCCCTAACAAAAGTTTCATATTCAATTTTCTCGCGTGCATCCTCTGAGGTTAATTTTTTAAAAACTTTATTAATAGGTAGGAGATGCAACGAAAAAAACCCACTATGTAACTAATTTCTAAATAAACTTTGGGTTTTTTCAAGAAAATGTGACATTTTCCCATGAATGTTTTACTTGAATTGTAATAGGCTAATGTTGCAAGTAAATATTTCATATTCATATCTTGATACTTCTAAATGTCTATGAGGTTCAGAAAAAATTAATTCATTTTGATGTTATAGAAATTCTATATTCTTATTTTGTTTATTAATTTTAAATTGATTGCAAGTTGCATTGCGCATACCGATAGACACTTGTACCTAACGTCTGCCTTGCCCATGAGAAGTTCGGGCTAAGCATTCCTTTCTCCAGTCAATCTGCTTTGCAAGCGCGAGATGAAGCCTGTGCAAGCAGATATTTGAGGTTAAAGGAATCAATGCTGATACGGCAAACGCGACAGACCTTCTAGAACTGATGACGTCGTCACCAGCTTAAGAGTTACGTTACTTGCTGTAAGAGATACGACTTTAGTATTTTCAAATGATATTTTTGTTTCAATTCTCCACCCGCATGAGAAGAATGTCTGAAAAAAAAACAGTACCAAAATTGAACAATATATTAGTTTCATGTTGGAATCTGCATAATTGTAATTATGTTAAATTAAATATCCCTTATTCAAACTAATGAAAAAGGTTTCCATACAAATTCTATTTATATTATTAGCCCTGTATAAGATTCATATAGGATTATTCCATAGATAACATTTTCACTTCTAGACTTCCTGACTTTAAAATCTCTTTTATTTTATTTTATTTTATTTATTTATTTTATTATTATTTATTTTTTTTTTCATTGACTACGAATATAAATCACCGGGACAGACAATATGTCAGTAGGTTTTGGATATGTGTTTGAACTTTTAGCTTATTTGTCATTACTAAAGCGTTAAGTTAGAGTTCAAATCTTTACGCATATATATTTGGATATTTAATTAACCTATGGTTACGTTTTGCTTATTGATTTTATCGTGATTCCTTTTTTATTATAAATTTGTAACCCTTCCGACTTCTTACGGAGTGTATTATATTGACTCCACTTGTATCCATATTTATTTGATTTTTTTATATTTATTTATTTATATATTTTTTTTTATATATATTTGATAAATAATGGTGTTGGCTTGAATATGTGGAAAAGTGTTCTAGCGGCGTACCGTATAAGGCTACTTGCGGTATTAAGATATGAATGATAAAGGTATTTAAAACCGCGAGAACCGCTATAATCCAGTTCGGATCCAATATCACGAGTTGTAACTCGTAAGACATTGACACTTCCTATTTAATTATCCGTTATTCTACCAAAACCGATTGACTCTGGGTGATAAAATATATTATTGGTTTTCTTAATGGATAGGAATTCACACAACGTGTTAAGGAGATTATTATTGATTTACGTCACCCGAGTCAGATTATCATGTGTTGAATTCCATGTTTACTGATTTAGCACTCATAAATATTCCTAACACGCTAAACTTGCGGTTTGTTTGGTTTGTTTTTTAGTGCTATTAATTCTATATAACGTGTCAAGGAACTATTAACACTAAGAAGTGTTTATTCCCTCTGTCAGACTCGTAATTCTGTTAATAATTCTACGTATATTCTTTCAAGGATTGATTTGGCACAGGATAGGCCCTTAAACTGACAGGTGTCTTAGTGTATCCCTTGTTTTCATGACACGTGTTACAATTAGTTATGTGCTTTTTATATCTGTAAGCATTGTAGGCCAGTAAAATAGTGATTTGGCTTTCTGTGACATAGTAGGGAACCCTGGATGACGGAATGCAACCAGTTTATGACGATTGGTATGAAGAGATTATTACTACTACTGGTCGTTAGTCACCTGCTGTGTTCTTCGGGTTTTCCTTCACGGACCTACATATAATATTACATTTGATTACATTATTCTGATACACATACTTTAAATATACTTTTGCTTTAGGGTTTCTGCTCGAAGTGTTTATTGTTTTTGCTTAGCCGCTGACCCTGTTTCCGTTCGAAGTGTTTATTGTTTGGGTTATGTCTGTTGACTCTTGCTTTGTTCAGTTTGTAACAGTTCTGCGCTCCAACCCAGATATTCAATGCTCGCGATCTTGGGTTAAGGAATTTTCTTGTTTCTTTAGAATACGGTTTTAACAATAGGCACGGATGTTTCTATATCTTTTAGTCTAATTAATGGTTCTTTTGCAGTATGGTGCGGGATTGCGGGATAATGCGTCAGCTATGATAATTGCGGTTCCCAGGTGATATCTTATCTTGGCTCCAAAGACCTGAATGATCATTGTCACCGAGTTCCTTTTGGACTGTGATTAAAGCCTTTGAAAAACTCGGTAAAGGACTCATGTTCAGTAAGGACTTTATCAGGATAGCCATAGATTATGAACTTAAAATGTACTAGTGTTAAAGATACCTAGCCCTTCCTTGCCTATTACTGTATATTTACTTTCAGAGGGCTTTAGTTTACGTGAATAAAAAGCTGTAGGAAAGAACTGTTTATCATATTGCTGAAGTAATATCCCTCTTACCCGTTGGTCTGAGGCGTCTATTGCAAATAAAAAAAAATTCCTTATTTAAATCAGGGATTTTTAAGTTAGGTGAGCTGCATTATTCCGCTTTTAAGGTATCGTACGCCTGTTGATACTTTTTAGACCATAATAAATCTACGCTCTTCTTCGTAAGATCTGTTAAAGGAGCTGTCATGATGGAAGAGTTACATATTTACATACGATTGTAATACCCACTACAGCGCAAAAGTGCTGTATCCTCCTTTTACGTTAATAGGTACCGGAAGTTATGGATAGCCGACACCTTACCATGGACTACTTTAAGACCTTGACTAGACACATAAAACCTAGATAAACATGTTCGGTTTTTAAAAAACTCACATTTAGATATTTTACTCTGAGATTATTTGTCTTTGTCTCTGTAGCACTAGCTCTACTTTATGTGAATGTACTTCTAAGGTATTAGAAAAGATTACAAGATCAACCATATAAGCATGTAGGGTATCCCCTAAAAGTCTCCAAACACTATATTGTAATTGGGGTGCAACGTAAGCCGGAGGCATACGTAAAAATTGATAATGTCCCCTGAGTGTGCGGAAAACGGTGTATGAGGTGCAATCACTTAGGTAATGGTATCTAGTAAAAGCTTTTAAGTAAGTCCAAGTTGGTGAAAAAAAAATTTATTCTAACCTAACAGAGATAAGATGTCGTCGGTACATGGCACTGGAAACTATCGGGAGTCGTTTCCTTGTTTAAGCGTCAGAAATCTACGCAGATACGCCAAGTCCGATCTTTTATGGCATGACGTTTGAGGGAAAAATTATATGGGCTTATTTGATTTCCTAATGACTCCTATTACTAACATTTTTCAACTTCGTCATTTATCTCTATTTTGAAATTTCATTGAGAGTCTATGCGAAGGTACGTATATAGCTTTATGTTTGTCCTTAGACCGTATTTTGTTTTCAATGACATCCGTTTTTCTCCTAGAGATCACTCGCTAGTGGAGAAACTTCCTGGTATTCAGGTAGAAGATAAAAAAAAAAATTCTGCTGAATCACCTCTGCTTGAATGACTTTACAGATATTACTTTAGATAGATTATCAGAGAGATTCATCCACGACTGGTTGGGCGTGATTAAAAATTAGCAACAATAAAAAAAATGCGATATTTATATGTATAGGTTTTTGTGGATTACTATATTAACTTGTTGCTGCTAGTCAACCGTGTCTAGGGCTTTGTTCGCGGAAATCGTTATATTTCAGAGTGTCGGGAAGGATTAAAATTTCATTTCCCAGCAAAGTCTTTTTACACGCACTAAGACATTCGAGGGTGCATGCTTCTCGAGATTTTGCGTGCAAAGTGCGACTGCGGTTGTGGAGAATTCTGTTGGGTCATTTGAACTGTTACGATTTATGAGACAAATGTATAGTTCCTTTATATAAGTTATTATTTGATTATTTGTCTCTTTTTTGTTCAAACTGATTTTAATATGTTTGAAGGTTTATAGGATTTTCTTTTGATAAACACGCCTTATTTTGCAGGATGTAAGATAATATTTTGTGTATCCCTAGATGGATATCTTACAATTACACTAGATACAGATCAATGTTTTTTATAACTATAGAGGTATCTGTAAACGCTCGCTTATCCGGACTTCTCATTAGGGAAGTTCGAACAACAGACGGTGAGTCCGTAAATACAAGATATTACGTGTACTAAAGAAACTAAAACAAGATATTCTAATTTTTACGGCGCGTACAGTGGGGCTTAATCCACCGTATTTTATTATAACTTAATGTATTAAAAATTAAACGAAAAACCTGCTCTGATTACTTTATACGGTCGTGTGTTTCATAGGAAAATCCTTTTTAATTCAAAAAGATATTGGCATGTATGAACCAACATCGCTTTTCCCCACTCTGCTAGAGTCGCTTATTGTGTGGAATTTGCTATGCTTTGAACACTCGGCAGTTTTGACTGACCTTGACCGCTTGACTAGGTGACACAGTCACCGAGTTTGCTTGTTTGATTCTGAACTTCTGGGAAACGGGGGCTACTGTTTCTATTTCTTTTTGTAATAATTAGGATCCTTCTCTTTATTACCATCGGCAACGTATTGTGTGTTTTTAGCATTATGTTTGCTGGTTACGTATAAAGCAATGAATGACGAACTATTAGGAACTGAGCGATTACTAATAAGACAAGTTATCACTACTGCATTCCATATTAACTGTTTGTACTTCATTCTTTGCTAAAATTTGAAATAGTGAGGGATCCTGGTCAGCACATTTAGCCTGATGAAAGTTTTTTACAGACATGTTATTCCTTGCAATCCAGCCATATTTTTAAAGTTAAGTTGAGTCATTGAGGTTCGATATTTTATATAACTAAAAAAACTCAAGGCTAAAACTGCGATCGGGACTTGCAAAGGAGCATTAATTGTCATGACCCGAAATAGTGTTACCTCTAATTTATCTAGATTTGTACGGGTGTTCCACTTGTTTTTGTGTGTTTTCTAATCACTACGGTGCTTAACGACCCTATCCGTGCATCTGTATAAATACAGGCGTCCACTGCGTAAACGCATATTCACTGTTTAATATAATTTGTTATGTAAGGGATTAATAATCACCCAAAATGATAAAATTAACACAATATATGATTATGATATTTCAGTAGAACTTCTGGAAACAGACACTCAAAGATAAAAAACTCGCAGTAGCGAAATCTCAATGATGTAGATAATTTCTGTAAAAAAGTAAGATTAAGAATGTCTCGTAACTTCAGCCACAGGAATAACGAAATTCGACCTGTAAAGGAAACACTCAAAGTTACTCCAAATGAATAAAAAATTGTACTTAGCTTGCTTTTGTGGGAAGTCACAGTGTTCCGATAACGACACACGGCCTTGGTCCTCCTTCTCTATTTAGCGGACGACCTGGTTTGGCTTCAGTTTCCCTCGTGCGCGTTGTTTCGATGATTCGAGCCCTTGAAAGATCAGATGCTGCAGACGCGTTTGGTTTGTTTCTTGAAGTGCCGGAAACGCTCACTAACGATGTTTTCTTGAAGGAAAAAGACACGTCGGTTTTGTATCTTGAAGTTATTCACTAAACGATGATACTAAGATGCTTGAAGTATCTCTTGCTTTTCGTCGTCGTTGACTTCATGATTTATTATTCTGGTTTTTTCTTCGTAGGACGTTGTAGAGTTCTTCTGGTACGCATGCCACCACTTTTAGGGCTTGTGCCTTGTATGATAAGGCGCCCTATGAGGTAATGTTAGACTTGCGATAATCTTACGCTAAGTCGGTTGGTATTGCACTTCCATCTTCAATGGAGTGTCTTGGGGTTTGTAGATCACTTACGAAGTCGGGATTATCTTACAATTTATGACGATGATGTGTTAAACTCATGGTGAGGAGGTTCTTGTAGAAAACACGAAATATAAAAATATATGTATTCTTCTGAACGTTTTACATGGCGAGATCAGATCTGATGTACAAGTCTTCTAATAACGATAGCTTGATCGCTTCTGCCAATGATGATGGCTAATCCTATTCCTCTACATGATAAAGCTTAGGTAAAGAGGTACAGGTCTTCTAATGACGATAGCTAACTCTGTTCTGCTGTGTTCTACATCTCTGTTACAAGTTATGAAGGAAGCAGATAGTAGCTCGAACATATGAACATACTATCAGATGACATAGTTACATACGAACACACAATCAAATGAGACACGCTACAGATCACGTAGGCCGTTTGAATTATAGGTCGGGGTAGTTGTCTCAAGCAGGGAGCTTGGACTAATGTTTATAAACAATTGAATGACTACAGGTGACGGCATGTTATCTTAGCCTACATACTTATTGTATACGTCATCTTTAGCGTCTCTAGTCTGATCACATTCCTGCAAGCAATCTTTTATATATATGGACTAACATTCCATATTTTTATTATGTAAACACTTACATATAGATATATGTACTTTAAACGTTGGCAGACAATTACACGGTTACAAATAGTCATAGTCTATCTATATTATATCAGCTATCAACAACCACTTAAGGCAACGGTTCTATATTGAAATTGGAGTTTTTAATACAAACGGAAATATATACATAATATGATTTGCGATATCATAGAAGTCCTGTCCCTTAACCATACACAACGACGTTGCAAGTGAAAACTTCGACCATCCATTTCTGTAAATCGCTATTAAAGTCACGACGTCTTCACTGTTCTATTTTTGGGATAAGGCTGCTGGCCCCATACCCAAACCAAACACACCCAGACAGTCAAGGGAGCTTATGCTTCAACTAGGGTAGGTCACCTGTTAGACAAATAGAATATCGAAAAGATTATTTAAACAAGGGCCAATCGTTTAGTTGGTTGGTATAATTGTAGCCGGTCTTATGCCGGCACCTTTCCTCGCCTCAAGGTGGCCTGTAGGATTGGCAAAGTGTCAAAGGAATGACGCGCCTAGTGTAGACCTCAGGACTCGGTATTTCAGTGGTTATCGTTTCTGTTAACTGATAACCAATTGATTCCAGACTCCTTAGGTAACTGAGCTCCCGCGGGCATCGACGGAGATGTCGTATGAGGCCAGCAACCTCATCCCAGATTTCAAGGTATCTACAGCCATAGAAACCTCATATTTAATTTTCGTCAGATTTTATTGTCGTTTACGTGAAAGTTCGAATTATTTTCAATTTAATGTGCGTGATTGACTGATTGACGCTGCTAACGACGACACTTTGTACATATTATGACTGTTATCACTAATGATTCCTTTCTTTGTTTTCGACATTATTAACAGGTTCCTTGTTAATGTGCCAATTAAAGGTGTTGATGACGTTTTGATAAAACCTTTGTTCCACAATATCGTTAATCGCAGTTCTTCTTAATATTTTGAAGGAAGACGATGTAAGTTAGTTTGTTATTGGAATTTACTATGACACCGGCTGTATGGAGCTGCTGTTGTAGGGCCTTTTCTGTGTGTTTCTAGTTTCCAATGAGAAAATTGTAAAACTTACAGAAGGTTCATTAAAATCAGCGACCCCGATTATGGATTCAGCTGAGAAGAACACTGGCTGGCTGAATGGAGCATTACTGCTGATGGCGTGCATGCACTTATGCTGTCTAATATACCACTTCCCGCAGCCGCCCTCTTTACAAATACCAAAGTTCTCACTGACCCTCTTTCTTCACAGACTTGGGTCCAGGCCACTTTCTTCCGAATCATTGATTTTCGTGCAGATCACACTTCACTTGGTCTAAGGAGCAGTGCAAAAGAAGCCTTCTAACTTTTCTCTTGACTCTTCGTGTTTCCTCTCACAGAATTTCTCTTGGCACCACCAGTCTGCCCCAAGGATCTCTCCCAGACAAACATCAAATATGAGATATAACCAGAAGTTTGGGGAAGCGAATGTAATTCACTTCTCCTTTTCAGTCTGTTATCCACAGTTTGTGAACAATGTTCTATTCCACTAACTTGCGGTTTTATAAAATCGCATTTTTCTTTATTGTGTACATGATTAAACTAAACCTCCTGGTTACAAGCATTTATTCTCTGCCATTTTCAAAATCAAACAGAAAATGATTGAAGAAACCCATAAACTCTCTGACAGGCTTCCAAAGGGTGCCTCTACAGATGGGTCAAATTAAAACCTCCAAAACAGGTGTACGATACTGGAATACGTATTACACACTAGTTATGTTTTGCAAATTAATCTTTTGAGATTAGCAATTGGCACTTTGGATGTTATACGGGAGATTGTTTATATATTCATTTTGTCAACAAGTACATCTGCCTAAAGTAAGTTATTATTATACTCCAAGCAATATTTTAGAATTTTCTCTCTCTCTCTCTCTCTCTCTCTCTCTCTCTCTCTCTCTCTCTCTCTCTCTCTCTGCATGTTTCCTTATAAATTACCAATAAGCTGTAGTCAAATAAGGAAGTGGGGCAGTTAGTGCTGCCAGATGAATTGAGAGAGAGAGAGAGAGAGAGAGAGAGAGAGAGAGAGAGAGAGAGAGAATGTCTCACCTGTCACAACGTTATCCACTCGATAATAATTCACTAAAGTTTTTTACGAAGTCGTTCCACTCTGCTACGAAAATGTCAGTGTCCCTGCATTAGAGAATCCGTTGATATCACAGGTCTGCCCATTATGAGGTCCTTCATTAGGGCCAAATGACCATCGCTCTGGATCTCTAGACGACAATTGATGATGATGAAGGTGATGATGATGATGTTGATTCTCGGAGCAAACATTCGTTGGATGCCGAGTACGAAAAGGACACAGACCGTTCATGAATCGTGGAACGTGAGTTTCTTTTGAAAACCCAAAAAGGAGTCAATATATACATAAGTAGATTGAGTCACCCATGATTTTGATCAGTTGCATCGTCTTCCGTAGCATTTGCAAGTTTCATTGACTAATTTTCTGGGAAATAATCAGAGAAAACAAAGAACTTTGTTTGCGTGATAGAAACATTCAGATATAAACGTTTGGGGTCGAATCCTAATTAATATTATGAGAGCATATTTAGGTTAATATCCTTTTACTGGTGTAACTATAGCATCGCCTTTAAACCTCTGGGGAGGAGGAAGTTTCCCAGAGTCAGGTTAATGTTAGGGATGGGAACTATTTTTGGGAACATTATAGAGGCGAGATTTCTATGACGAGTTCCCACGTTCATAAAAAGGCAAAAATTGTATTTCTGTTCTTATAAGCGCATTAATTTTGAATTTGTTGTCTTTGATTAATCGTACAGAAATCAGAATTTAATTAAATTATGATAACCTTGTAAGGTAGATAATTCTGAGATTTACAAAATGCAGATACGATGTACAGGTGAATAACGTCTTGTGCTTAGGGAATTCAGATGTGCTATTTATTTGTGAAGGCGCTGGAAGAGACTACTATTTCAGAAGTTTTCTATACCAGGGGCTCAGCCACGATTTATCAGTTTAAGTTTGAAGTGTCTCAGTATATCCTTCATACCCATCTCCCTGTTAAGAAAAGGTCGGAGTGTTCAATATATTTATGTTGTTTATATTTACATTTATGCATTATATATATATATATATATATATATATATATATATATAGTATATATATATATATTATATATATATATATATAGATATATATGAATATATATATATATATCTGTGTGTGAATGAATATATATACACACACACACACACACACACACACACACACACACACACATATATATATATATATATATATATATATATATATATATATATATATATATATATATATATATATATATATATATATATAATAATGAGATGGTCATTATCTCGTTACCATTTTGGTAACCATAGACCAGAGCGGCAGACAACTGGTAATTGGCAACAAATTCTCTCTCTCTCTTCTCTCTCTCTCTCTCTCTCTCTCTCTCTCTCTCTTGATTCCCAATAACACACACTCTCTCTCTCAATCTTTCTCTCTCTCTCTCTCTCGACATACCTCCCCTCCATTATCTAGGTCATCAAATCAGAGTCGTGAATTACAAAAATATGCATTTATTTGAAAGCAAAGTATTAACTGAATAACTCAGATTCTTAACAGAATGATTAAATGAAATGTTAACTCAAATTCCAAATAACTCAGATAACCCTCAGTAATTAACCTAACACCAACATTAGTTTAGCCGTAGCACTATGCACAGTCAACATAGTAATTAAGTCAGTACACCATTTCTCCAATGAACAAATCCCACTCTTTTCCAGAAACATTTCCCATCGTCCAGAAACGCCTGTTAGAAGACAGGAGAACATCTGGTAAGCACAAGAGCAAAATCAAAAGACCATATAAACAGAATATCTCTGAAATAAATATTCAAATACAATCCAGCCACACTTTGGCCAAAACAGATATAATAACACTCACCGATTTCAGCACAGTTGCACTGTCACTAATCAACAAACACTTTGGCAGAGCCATCCCGGCCCTGCCTTCTCTCTGTAATAGTCTTCCCTTCATGATAAGCCTACATTCATTATGTATGGGGAAAAGCGCACACGTACGTACGAACCCACACTCAGTTCACGATGTTCACGCCCCCAAACTGATTGAGACCAGTTTCAAAGTCACCTCTACATCAAGCTCTCATGGCGACAGGACGGGGCACTGATTTGCTAAGACAGCAGTCTTAATCACACCACCTCAAAAAAAGTTGCGTAAGCATTCCTAAGCTGTTGCTTGGACACTCTGTCTCCAGGGAAGTTAAATTGCTGATTCTCTACATTCTAAGAAACGTCAGAGCATATCACCTTATATATTATTTAAAACATATCATAGCAAATCCCCCTCTTTATGTTACACACACACACATACACACACACACACACACACCACACACATATACTATATATATATATATATATATGTATATATATATATATATATATATATATATATATATATATATATATATATATATACATATTTATATATATATATATATATATATATATATATATATATATAATATATATATATAAATATATATATAAGTCATATCACATTACCATGATTCATATACATATATCGAGCTACAATGTCCTTTAATATCTAATTCGCTCTACCTCGGAATTAATATATTTTCATATATGCTTAACCGAAGGGGAATTTTTTTCTCGATAATAGATTTACCTGTACTTGGGCGCGAACGCAGGTACATTATAAATCCAGGAACGTCAGTGGAAGCGATACCACCCAACCACCGCGAGAGGCTTAAAGGTATATGCCGTCTCTCACCTCAAATACTTTCTCGCGCTGAAGTATTCATTGGTTTGGAGACAACATCAACCCGCCTCGACTCCGGTAGTTAAGTAGCGCTTTTGACAACACGTAGCATATATATGTATATGAATCACGGTAATGTGATATGACTTATGTAAAATGCTACGTGTTGTCAAAAGCGCTACTTAACTACCGGAGTCGAGGCGGGTTGATGTTGTCTCCAAACCAATGAATACTTCAGCGCGAGAAAGTATTTGAGGTGAGAGACGGCATATACCTTTAAGCCTCTCGCAGTGGTTGGGTGGTATCGCTTCCACTGACGTTCCTGGGTTTATAATGTACCTGCGTTCGCGCCCAAGTACAGGTAAATCTATTATTGAGAAAAAATTCCCCTTCGGTTAAGCATATATGAAAATATATTAATTCCGAGGTAGAGCGAATTAGATATTAAAGGACATTGTAGCTCGATATATGTATATGAATCACGGTAATGTGATATGACTTATGTAAAATGCTACGTGTTGTCAAAAGCGCTACTTAACTACCGGAGTCGAGGCGGGTTGATGTTGTCTCCAAACCAATGAATACTTCAGCACGAGAAAGTATTTGAGGTGAGAGACGGCATATACCTTTAAGCCTCTCGCAGTGGTTGGGTGGTATCGCTTCCGCTGACGTTCCTGGGTTTATAATGTACCTGCGTTCGCGCCCAAGTACAGGTAAATCTATTATCGAGAAAAAATTCCCCTTCGGTTAAGCATATATGAAAATATATTAATTCCGAGGTAGAGCGAATTAGATATTAAAGGACATTGTAGCTCGATATATGTATATGAATCACGGTAATGTGATATGACTTATGTAAAATGCTACGTGCTGTCAAAAGCTCTACTTAACTACCGGAGTCGAGGCGGGTTGATGTTGTCTCCAAACCAACGAATACTTCAGCGCGAGAAAGTATTTGAGGTGAGAGACGGCATATACCTTTAAGCCTCTCGCGGTGGTTGCATGGTATCGCTTCCACTGACGTTCCTGGATTTATAATGTACCTGCGTTCGCGCCCAAGTACAGGTAAATCTATTATCGAGAAAAAATTCCCCTTCGGTTAAGCATACATGAAAATATATTAATTCTGAGGTAGAGCGAATTAGATATTAAAGGACATTGTAGCTCGATATATATATATATATATATATATATATATATATATATATATAGATATATATATATATATATATATGCATATCATATATTCGTATATATACATACTTCTAAATCATACGAATTATATATACATATGCATGTATATAATATAACGTATATATAAATATAGGTATATATATATATATGAATAATATATATATATATATATATATATATTATATAGTATATATATATATTATAATAATAATAGTATATATATATTTTATATATATATAATTATATATACATATATATATGATAATATATGACATATATATATCATATAGATATATATATATAGATATATATATATATATATATATATATATATATATATATAATATATATATATATATATTATATATATATATGTGTGTGTGTGTGTGTGTGTGTGTGTGTGTGTGTGTGTGTGTGTTTATGTCTATTCATATGAATATTATTAAATAGGCGACTAGAAATGAAACGGAATATATCTATCTGCCTGCATAATAACACGATGCAGGGATCTGCATACAAATGAGACCCCGGTGCACATTTGCATTGGCAAAGCAGCCAGTTATCTGCATTTTGTGAAGCAAAACATCAGTTTTATTAATATTTCGAAAAAGATTCTGATATTTGGGAAATGGCGGCAGTCCATGTTAACGCTCTGTTGAAGGTCACAGGGACCATTATAACACCCACGGCTACAACAGTTGTGAATGGAATCTAGCTCTAATAATAATAATAATAATATAATAATAATAATAATAATAATAATAATAATAATAATAATAATGCAATGAAAAGAATAAACGAAATGAAATGAAAAGAATAAACGAAACGTTCAGTCATAAACACCTCTCTCTCTAAAGTGAGAGGTCTCAGTTTTTTCTTCACCTATAAATCTCTGGCAGCGCTTATAAATTCGTGACATTCTTGACATTGAATAATAATTGGTGAATATGTTCAAATACCATTATTCTTGGCAGATGTGAATATCAGGTAATTAATCAAATTCACCAAGAATTCTGCATCGTGACCAAAGTTAGGTTAGGTTAGGGTTTATCACAGTGACCGACATGATGATTTTCATGCAAATGTATTCGCTCACTATTTTGACCTTTTGGCCATTAAGGCTTAAGTTCTGTCGAAAGTTTAAGTGAATGGTCTCATAGACTAAGCACCTGCGGCTACTTAAGCACCAGTTGAAGTGAACCTACGGCCGACTGAAGGTTAAGAACATTTAATTCCAAAGTCTAAAAGGAAATAAATAAGAACTGAGACATGATAAATACAGGGAAGTTAGTGGAAAACTGAGACATGATAAAAAGGTTATAATGGATTATAATAATATAACATTTTCAACAATACTGCTGTTGAAACATAAATGGCGCCAGGTGTCATGCACACTCTGAAAATAGTCCCAGAGCCCCATTGTCACCCTTTGAAGGAGCAAAGCCTTTAATGTCATTGGTTCTGCTCCGAACAATAACGGTAAAGCCTGCTGTCAAAAGCCTTTATTTATACATCCATTAATTTTGGGTGCGTAGATTTCGCCGGCTTTAGGGACAATGGGAATAATTCTGCGAATAACTGATCGATTGATTATATATATGGCTATTTTTTTTCTAGATTATCTGGATATATTGACTCAACGGACATCAATTTATTTTCAAATTTGATGTGTAATCGCATGAAACCGATGATCACTTAAATTGAACGGCCTAATTTTGTTGATTTAATTTACGCTCCTCCCCAGTTCAATCAAAACAGGTGTTAGAAGGACGTCGATGCAGTGGAAACAAGGAAGAAA
This sequence comes from Macrobrachium nipponense, assembly GCF_015104395.2. Taxonomy (NCBI): domain Eukaryota; kingdom Metazoa; phylum Arthropoda; class Malacostraca; order Decapoda; family Palaemonidae; genus Macrobrachium; species Macrobrachium nipponense. The sequence continues at coordinate 73,821,342 of NC_087209.1, forward strand.
GTGAATCACTCTACGGCAATAACACGCCTATTGTCACGTGGCTAGTTTTTCATTATTATTCTTAAGCATCAAAACAAGATTCTGTTCATCCGTTTCGAGTCAAATTCGACCATTTCTAACTCCTTGTATATTTTATGTCCTTTATCACAATTCGTTTTCGAATTGTAGGTCTTTAACTAGACTTGCAATTTATAAAAATAAATGACGAAATCTATTAGAATTAGCATATTGCATTGACTGTCTTATTCGAGTGCTAGTTTCCTTATCTCGGTTTCCTTTTAACATACTTTCTTACTAGGTGGGCGGGGAGGGAATTACAATGTTATTTTTAACTTTCATTTGTGTTAATTTACATTTATTCATTGGTTATTCTCCTCTCTTTGATTTATTTCTCTTTATTTCATGTGCAGAGTTTGTACTCTATGATAACAGGTTTTGTAGGTCAAAAGCTTTTAATGCTTTTTAGTTAGATTGTTTTCTCTATTTAATAATGATATAAATAATAAATATACGCTTACTGATACCACTCCTTCTACTATAGCCAGAAGCAAAGTTGTGGTTCCTATTATTCATTTTGATCGATTCTTGAATTTTCTCGAACCTTCTTTGAGCGGCCTAATTTAGCCAACTTCGCTCCTCATAATCAAATATCATAACTAGTAAATTAGAGAGATGAAGAGTATAATTCGACAATAGGTAACATTTTCAGATTTTTTATATATAGACTGAGTTGGATCGATTATAGGGGCTGGACCCTTTTATCAAAAAGAAAAGAAAATGGTTAATAAACGAGAGAGAGAGAGAGAGAGAGAGAGAGAGAGAGAGAGAGAGAGAGAGAGAGAGACATGAATGATTTTTAGTACCGAAGTTTAGAAAGCTCATCAGAGTTAAGTGACAGATTTTTCTCTTCCGTTCTTCACACCTCATTTAATCAATTGGTTCCAAATTCGGAATTTGGAACCAATTGATTAAATGAGGTGTGAAGAACGGAAGAGAAAAATCTGTCACTTAACTCTGATGAGCTTTCTAAACTTCGGTACTAAAAATCATTCATGTCTCTCTCTCTCTCTCTCTCTCTCTCTCTCTCTCTCTCTCTCTCTCTCTCTCTCTCTTTTATTAACCATTTTCTTTTCTTTTTGATAAAAGGGTCCAGCCCCTATAATCGCTCCAACTCAGTCTATATATAAAAAATCTGAAAATGTTACCTATTGTCGAATTATACTCTTCATCTCTCTAATTTACTAGTTATGATATTTGATTATGAGGAGCGAAGTTGGCTAAATTAGGCCGCTCAAAGAAGGTTCGAGAAAATTCAAGAATCGATCAAAATGAATAATAGGAACCACAACTTTGCTTCTGGCTATAGTAGAAGGAGTGGTATCAGTAAGCGTATATTTATTATTTATATCATTATTAAATAGAGAAAACAATCTAACTAAAAAGCATTAAAAGCTTTTGACCTACAAAACCTGTTATCATAGAGTACAAACTCTGCACATGAAATAAAGAGAAATAAATCAAAGAGAGGAGAATAACCAATGAATAAATGTAAATTAACACAAATGAAAGTTAAAAATAACATTGTAATTCCCTCCCCGCCCACCTAGTAAGAAAGTATGTTAAAAGGAAACCGAGATAAGGAAACTAGCACTCGAATAAGACAGTCAATGCAATATGCTAATTCTAATAGATTTCGTCATTTATTTTTATAAATTGCAAGTCTAGTTAAAGACCTACAATTCGAAAACGAATTTTGATAAAGGACATAAAATATACAAGGAGTTAGAAATGGTCGAATTTGACTCGAAATTAATGAACAGAATCTTGTTTTGATGCTTAAGAATAATAATAACTAGCCACGTGACAATAGGCGTGTTATTGCTGTAGAGTTATTCACACCCATTCTTGTTTCCACTGCATCGACGTCCTTCAAACACCTGTTTTGATTGAACTGGGGAGGAGGATAAACTAAATCAACAAAACAAGGCCGTCCAATTTACGTGATCATCGGTTTCATGCGATTACAGATCAAATTTGAAAATAAATTGATGTTCGTTGAGTCAATATATCCAGATAATCTAAAAAAAAAAAGAACCATATATATAATCAATCGATCAGTTATTCGCAGAATTATTTCCATTGTCCCTAAAGCCGGCGAAATCTACGCACCAAAAATTAATGGATGTATAAATAAAGGCTTTTGACAGCAGGCTTTACCGTTATTGTTCGGTGACAACGAGGCTCTGGGACTATTTCCAGAGTGTGCATGACACCTGGCGCCATTTATGCCTAAACAGCAGTATAGTTGAAAATGTTATATGATTATAATCCATTCTAACATTTTTATCATGTCTCAGTTTTCCACTTACTTCCCTGTATTTATCATGTCTCAGTTCTTATTAATTTCCTTTTAGACTTTGGAATTGCTTTATGATGCTATTAAATGTTCTTAACCTTCAGTCGGCCATAGGTACGCTTCAATTGGTGCTTAAGTTGCCGCGGGTGCTTAGTCTATGAGACCATTCTCTAAAACTTTCGACAGAACTTAAGCCTTAATGTCTAAAAGGTCAAAATAGTGAGCGAATGCATTTGCCTGGAAGTATGCATGAATATCATCATGTTGGTCACTGTGATAAACCCTAAACTAACCTAACTTTGGTCACGATGCAGAATTCTTGGTGAATTTGATTAATTACCTGATATTCACATCTGCCAAGCATAATGGTATTTGAACATATTCACCAATTATTATTCATTGTCAAGAATGTCACGAATTTATAAAAACTGACAGAGATTTATAGGTGAAGAAAAAACTGAGCACTCTCACTTTAGAGAGAGAGGTGTTTATGACTGAACGTTTCGTTTATTCTTTTCATTTCAGTTATTTTTTTCATTGCATTATTATTATTATTATTATTACTATTATTATTATTATTATTATTATTATTATTATTATTATTATTATTATTATTATTATTATTATTATTATTATTATTATTAGAGCTAGATTCCATTCACAACTATTGTAGCCGTGGGTGTTATAATGGTCCCTGTGACCTTCAACAGAGCGTTAACATGAACTGCCGCCATTTCCCAAATATCAGAATCTTTTTCGAAATATTAATAAAACTGATGTTTTGATTCACAAAATGCAGATAACTGGCTGCTTTGCGAATGCAAATGTGCACCGGAGTCTCATTTGTATGGAGATCCCTGCATCGTGTTATTGTGCAGGCAGATATATTCCGTTTTATTTTATAGTCGCATATTTTACAATATTTATATGAATAGACATACACACACATATATATGTGCACTATATATAATATATATATTTATATAATAAATAATTAATATAATTATTTTTTATATATATATATATGTATATATATATATATAATATATATATATATATATATATATATAAATATATGTATTAAATATACATATTGATATAAATATGATATATACACAATATAGTATACACCGTATATATATATATATATATATATATATATATATATATATATATATATATATATATATATATACATACAACATATATATATATATATATAATATATATATATAATATATATATATATATATATATATATAAATATATATATATATATATATGTGTGTGTGTGTGTGTGTGTGTGCGCGCACGCAAATACATATTCACACATATATATTATGCATAAATATAGATATAAACAACATAAATATATTCAACACTCCGACCTTTTTCCAACAGGGAGATGGCTATCAAGGAAATACTGAGACGATTATAACTTAAACTGCTGAATCGTGGCTGAGCCCACGGTGTAGAAAACTTCCGAAACAGTAGTCTCTTCCAGCGCCTACACAAATAAATAGCACATCTGAATCCCCTAAGCACATGACGTTATTCAACCTGTACTTCGTATCTGCATGTTGTAAATCTCAGAATTATCTACCTTACAAGTTTATCATAATTTAATTAAATTCTGATTTCTGTAGGATTATTCAAAGACAACAATTTCAAAATTAAATGCCTTTATAACAAAGGAAATACAAATTTTGCCTTTTTATGAACGTGGGAACTCGTCATAGAAATCTCGCCTCTATAATGTTCCCAAAAATAGTTCCCATCCCTAACATTAACCTCACTTCATCTAACGTACCTCATCGTATGTCAGTACTGACCTTTCCCTGTGACGGGCGAAAGACAGAACTCTAAATATAACCTGACTCTGGGAAACTTCCTCCTCCCCGGAGGTTTAAAGGCGATGCTATAGTTACACCAGAAAAAGGATATTAACCCAAATATTCTCCCACAATATTAATTAGGATTCACCCCCAACGTTTATATCTGAATGTTTCTATCACGAGAACAAAGTTCTTTGTTCTCTGTTCCTTTTCTCAGAGAATTAGTCAATGAAACTTGCAAATGCAACGGAAGTAGATACAACTGATCAAAGTCATGGGTGATTCAATCTACTTATGTAAATATTGACTCCTTTTTGGGGTTTCAAAACAAACTCACATTCCAGGATTCATGAACGGTCTGTCCTTTTCGTACTCGGCATGCAACGAATGTTTGCTCCGAGAATCAACATCACCATCATCACCTTCATTATCATCAATTGTCGTCGAGAGATCCAGAGCGATGGTCATTTGGCCCTAATGAAGGACCTCATAATGGACACACTTGCGATACCAACGGATTCCGTAATTCATTGACGCTGACATTTTCGTTGCAGAGTGGAATGACCTCGTAAAAAACTTTGGAGAATTATTGTCCAGTGTATAACGTTATGATAGGGGAGAAATATTCTCTCTCTCTCTCTCTCTCTCTCTCTCTCTCTCTCTCTCTCTCTCTCTCTCTCTCTCTCTTTATGTAACTATCCACTCTTTGGTTTTTTCCTTATCAGTTCTTAGGCCAATCAATTACAATTGCTTCCTAACTTGCTTCTCTCCTCTCTCCTCTTCTCTCATCGGGGTCTCTCTTCTCTCTCTCTCTCTTGTGGTTGTACTTATACATATAAAAAAGAGAGTAATAGTAGTGCAGAAGATAAGAGGCAATTCGAAAAACTATTAGATATGCTACTAGAATACAACATTCAACAAATAAATCACCTGCCAACAAGAAAGGAAAATACTTTAGACCTAGTATTTGTGAATGAGGTGAATTATGTTAAAGAAATAATAGTTTATAATGCGAGTATTTCAGACCATAATGTCATAGAATTAACAGTCCATTCCAAAGCAAGTGAAAACAGAGATAAGCAAGAAATGAAAAAGTGAGAAGGATATGGAAAATACAACTTCTACAGTAAAAATATAAAATGGTCAGAAATAAATGAAGAATTAAAGATTGGGATAACATTTTCGTAAGTGATGACATAAGAGTAAATACGGAGATACTATATAAAATATTAGAGAAAATAGTGGAAAAATATATACCGAAGAAGAAGAGTAAACATCAGTCATGCATACCAAGAGACAGAAGGATCTTGTTCCAGAAAATCAGAAAGTGGAAAAAAGGTCTTGCAAAGAAAGAAAAAAAATGCATGGAAAGTTATAGAACTAAAAAGTAAGATAGAAAATGCAGAACAAAAGATTATACATTTAAAAGAAAATGAAAAACGGGACTTGGAAGAAAATACCCTAGTAAATATCAAGCAAAACCCTAAACTATCATACTCGTACGCGAAAAAGATGAATAAAAGAAGAATAGAAATAGGCCCTCTAAGAATAGAAGGGAGATTAACGAATGAAAAACAGGAAATATGCAACATATTGGCAGAACGATATAAGAGAGAATTCACCCCACCCCTAGAAGAATTGATGAATGAAGATAATGATACAGAAGTAAGGGACGAAAATAGTGAATATTTAGCTGGCATAGATATTAATGAAGCTGATATTGTGCAGGCTATTAATGAAATTAAAAATGGAGCTGCTGCAGGTCCTGATGGTGTTCCTGCTATTTTGTTAAAGAAAGTAGTTCATTCTATCGCAAAGCCACTTGCAATATTATTAAGACAAAGTATAGATACAGGCAAGATTTATGATGAGCACAAATTATCATATATTACCCGTACTTTCAAAAGTGGATCAAGACTAGAGGCACGTAATTATAGGCCTGTGAGCCTAACATCACATATTATGAAAGTGTATGAAAGGGTAATGAAGAAAAATATTATGAAACATTTAATAAAAAATAATTTGTTTAATATAGGACAACATGGTTTCGTACCCGGAAAAAGTACACAAACCCAACTGTTAGTCCACCGTGAAAACATATACAAAAATATGAAAAGCGGAAATGAAACAGATGTGGTTTATCTTGACTTTGCAAAAGCTTTTGACAAGGTAGACCATAATATATCAGCGAAGAAAGTTAGAAAACACAATATCGTGGATAAGGTAGGAAGATGGTTAAAAGAATTTTTACACAACAGAAAACAGATAGTTATTGCAAACGATGAGAAATCGGATGAAGCTAAGGTAATATCCGGTGTGCCAAAAGGTACGGTGTTAGCTGCAATACTGTTTGTTATTATGATTACAGACATAGACAGTAATGTTAAGGACTCGGTAGTGAGTAGTTTCGCCGATGACACAAGAATAAGTAGAGAAATTACTTGTGATGAAGATAGGAACGCGCTACAAAGAGACCTTAACAAAGTATATGATTGGGCAGAGGTAAATAGGATGGTATTTAACTCTGATAAATTTGAATCAATAAATTATGGAGACAGAGAAGGAAAGCTATATGCATATAGGGTACCTAATAATGAGACAATCACAAATAAGGAAGCAGTTAAAGACCTTGGTGTGATGATGAATAGAAACATGTTATGCAATGATCAAATAGCAATTCTATTGGCAAAATGTAAACCAAAAATGGGAATGTTGTTACGGCCCTTCAAAATAAGAAAAGCTGAACACATGATTATGCTTTATAAAACATATGTTCGTAGTCCACTTGAATATTGCAATATGATATGGTACCCACACTATCAAAAGGATATTGCACAAATAGAGAGTGTACAAAGGTCCTTTATAGCTAGAATAGAAGAAGTTAAGGATCTTGACTACTGGGAAAGACTACAATCATTAAAATTATATAGTCTAGAAAGGAGAAGAGAACGCTACATGATAATTCAGGCATGGAAACAGATAGAAGGAATTGCCAAAAACATCATGGAGCTAAAAATATCAGAAAGAGCAAGCAGAGGTAGATTAATAGTGCCCAAAACTATACCAGGAAAAATAAGGAAAGCACACAGAACATTAATCCACTACGCACCAGCATCGATAATGCAGCGTCTATTCAATGCGTTGCCAGCTCATCTGAGGAATATATCAGGAGTGAGCGTAGAGGTGTTTAAGAATAAGCTCGACAAATATCTCAGCTGCATCCCAGACCATCCAAGATTGGAAGATGCAAAATATACCGGAAGATGTACTAGCAACTCTCTGGTAGACATTAGAGGTGCCTCACACTGAGGGACCTGGGGCAACCCGAACAAGATGTAAGGTCTGTAAGGTAAGGACTCTCACATACACACACACATAATGGTCTTCTTTATCCCCTATCCAGACTTAACCACCCAACTATTTCTCTACCAATCTCTCTCTCTCTCTCTCTCTCTCTCTCTCTCTCTCTCAATTCATCTAGCAGCATTAACTGCCCCACTTCCTTATTTGACTATATCTTATTGGTATTTCATAAGGAAACATGCAGAGAGAGAGAGAGAGAGAGAGAGAGAGAGAGAGAGAGAGAGAGAGAGAGAATTCTAAAATATTGCCTGGAGTATATGATAATAACTTACTTTAGGCAGATGCCCTTGTTGACAAAATGAATATATAAACAATCTCCCGTATAACATCCAAAGTGCCAATTGCTAATCTCAAAAGATTAATTTGCAAAACATAATTAGCGTGTAAAAAGTATTCCAGTATCGTACACCTGTTTTGGATGTTTTAATTTGACCCATCTGTGGAGGCACCGTTTGGGAGCCTGTCAGAATGTTTATGGTTTCCTTCAATAATTTTCTGTTCGATTTCAAAAATGGCAGAGAATAAATGCGTGTAACCAGGAGGTTTAGTTTAATCATGTACACAACAAAGGGAAATGCAACTTATAAAACCGCAAGTTAGTGAAATAGAACATTGTTCACAAACTGTGGATAACACACTGAAGAGGAGAAGTGAATTACATTCGCTTCCCCAAACTTCTGGTTATATCTCATATTTGATGTTTGTCTGGGAGAGATCCTTGGGGCAGACTGGTGGTGCCAAGAGAAATTCTGTGAGAGGAAACACGAAGAGTCAAGAGAAAAGTTAGAAGGCTTCTTTTGCACTGCTCCTTAGACCAAGTGAAGTGTGATCTGTACGAAAATCAATGATTCGGAAGAAAGTTCCCTGGACCCAAGTCTGTGAAGAAAGAGGGTCAGTGAGAACTTTGGTATTTGTAAAGAGAGCGGCTGCGGGAAGTGGTATATTAGACAGCATAAGTGCATGCACGCCATCAGCAGTAATGCTCCATTCAGCCAGCCAGTGTTCTTCTCAGCTGAATCTTTAATCGGGGTCGCTAATTTTAATGAACCTTCTGTAAGTTTTACAATTTTCTCATTGGAAACTAGAAACACACAGAAAAAGCCCTTCTACAGCAGCTCCATACAGCCGGTGTCATAGTAAATTCCAATAGCAAACTAACTTAGATCGTCTTCCTTCAAAATATTATGAAGAACTGCGATTAACGATACTGTAGAACAAAGGTTTTACCAAAACGTCATCAACACATTTAATGAGCACATTAACAAGGAACCAGTTAATAATGTCGAGAACAAAGAATGGAATCATTAGTGATAACACAGTCATAATATGTACAAAGTGGCGTCGTCAGCAGCATCAATCAGTCAATCACGCACATTAAATTGAAAATGATTCGAACTTTCACTTAAACGACAATAAAACCTGATGAAAATTAGATGAGATTTCGATGGCTGTAGATACCATCAATTCTGGGATGAGGTTGCTGGCCTCATACCCAGTCTCCGTCGATGGCTGCCGGAGCTCAGTTACCAAAGGAGTCTGGAATTAATTGGTTATCAGTTAACAGAAACGATAACCTCTGAAATACCGAGTCCTGAGGTCTACTCTAGGCGCGTCATTCCTTTGACACTTTGCCAAACCTACAGGCCACCTTGAGGCGAGGAAAGGTGCTGGCATAAGACCGGGTACGTTTATACCAACCAACCAAACGATTTGCCCTTGTTTAAATAATCTTTTCGGTATTCTATTCGTTTAACAGGTGACCACCCATGAGTGCAGGACCTAGTTGAAGCATAAGCTCCCTTGACTCTCTGGGTGTGTTTGGTTTGGGTATGGGGCCAGCAGCCTTATTCCAAAAATAGAACAGTGAAGACTTCGTGACTTTAATAGCGATTTACAGACATGGATGGTCGAAGTTTTGACTTGTAGCGTCGCTGTGTATGGTTTAGGGACAGGACTTCTATGATATCGCAAATCATATTATGTATATATTTCCGTTTGTATTAAAAACTCCTATATCAATATAGAACCGTTGCCTGAAGTGGTTGTTGATAGCTGATATAATTTAGATGGACTATGACTATTTGTAACCGTGCAACTATCTGCCTACGTTTAAAGTACATATCTCTATATGCTTAACTATTATAGTAATAGCGAAACTATAAAATACGCGATTGAGCTTAAAAACTTTCAAGAAAACTCCAATATAATTATGAGGCACTAAAACACTATCCCTAAGAAACGGCTTTTTTAATCAGATATCTCATTCAGCATCAGAAGATAATTATGAAATTCATCCGTGATACAGAAAATATTTTTTTCCCAGTATGATACTCGATTAAAAGACTTTATGAGAAATTGCCTGAAATATCATCTATAAAAATCCAGGTTTATTTTCGCTTTGAATCTGTCCCTTTCATCCGTGAAATGTATGCAGATGAAGAGAAGGTAATTAATGAAATTGTGACTGATACAATTAGCGCAGACTCTGAATTGAAGGAGATTATGCAGATGAACAGCGGAAGCTGCAGTTTGCAGACTGGGTAGCCAATGATGGGAATGGTTAGCGCTGATGTTTATGGCGTTATTGTAATGATTATTATTATTATTATTATTATTATTATTATTATTATTATTATTATTATTTATTAGCATTATTATTATTATTATTAGTTATTATTATTATTATTATTATTTTTTTTTTTTTTTTTTTTTTGTTTTTTTTTTTTTTTTTTTTTTGGCTCTATCACAGTCCTCCAATTCGACTGGGTGGTATTTATAGTGTGGGGTTTCCGGGTTGCATCCTGCCTCCTTAGGAGTCCATCACTTTTCTTACTATGTGTGCCGTTTTTCTAGGATCACACTCTTCTGCATGAGTCCTGGAGCTACTTCAGCCTCTAGTTTTTCTAGATTCCTTTTCAGGGATCTTGGGATCGGGCGGGCCTAGTGCTCCTATGATTATGGGTACGATTTCCACTGGCATATCCCATCCTTCCTTCTTATTTTCTATTTTCAGATCTTGATACCTATCCATTTTTTCCCTCTCTTTCTCTTCAACTCTGGTGTCCCATGGTATTGCGACATCAATGAGTGATACTTTCTTCTTGACTTTGTCAATCAACGTCACGTCTGGTCTGTTTGCACGTATCACCCTATCCGTTCTGTACCATAGTCCCAGAGGATCTTTGCCTGATCGTTTTCTATCACTCCTTCAGGTTGGTGCTCGTACCACTTATTACTGCAAGGTAGCTGATGTTTCTTGCACAGGCTCCAGTGGAGGGCTTTTGCCACTGAATCATGCCTCTTTTTGTACTGGTTCTGTGCAAGTGCCGGGCATTCACTTGCTATGTGGTTTATGGTTTCATTTTTCGTATTGCACTTCCTACATATGGGAGAGATGTTATTTCCGTCTATCGTACTTTGAACTTATCTGGTTCTTAGGGCCTGACCTTGTGCCGCTGTTATCATTCCTTCAGTTTCCTTCTTTAGCTCTCCTCTCTGTAGCCATTGCCAATTGTCATTGCTGGCTAGTTCTTTAGTCTGTCTCATGTATTGTCCGTGCATTGGTTTGTTGTGCCAGTCCTCTGTTCTTTTTGTCTTTCTCCTGTCTCTGTATATTTCTGGGTCTTCGTCTACTTTTATTAGTCCTTCTTCCCATCCACTCTTTAGCCACTCATCTTCACTGGTTTTCAGATATTGCCCCAGTGCTCTGTTTTCGATGTTGACGCAGTCCTCTATACTTAGTAGTCCTGTCCCTCCTTCCTTTCGTGTTATGTATAGTCTGTCCGTATTTGCTCTTGGGTGTAGTGCTTTGTGTATTGTCATTTGTTTCCTGGTTTTCTGATCTATGCTGCGGAGTTCTGCCTTCGTCCATTCCACTATTCCTGCGCTGTATCTGATTACTGGCACTGCCCATGTGTAGGCTTTTTATCATATTTCCGGCGTTGAGTTTTGACTTGAGTATCGCCTTGAGTCTCTGCATATATTCTTTCCTGATCGTGTCCTTCATCTCTTGGTGTTTTATATCTCCTCCTTCCATTATTCCCAGGTATTTGTATCCTGTCTCGTCTATGTGTTTGATGTTGCTCCCATCTGGTGTACTTTATCCCTTCAGTTCTCGTTACTTTGCCTTTTTTTGTATGTTGACTAAGGCGCATTTTTGCTATTCCAAACTCCATCTGATGTCCCCAGAATACAATCCTTACAGTCTGGATTAGGGTATCTATTTCCTTGATGCTCTTACCATACAGCTTGATGTCGTCCATGAACATCAGATGGTTGATTTTGTTGCCTCTTTTCTTGAGTTGGTACCTGGCATCCATCTTCTGTGTACTTTTGTCATGGGAATCATGGCTACTACGAAGAGTAGTGGGGAACAGTGAGTCGCCCTGGAAGATCCCTCTCCTGATACTACCTCTGCTAGTCTTATTCCAGAGCTTGTAAGTATTGTATTCCAGTTGCGCATTGTATTTTTTATTTTTTGAGGGAAGCTGATGGTATTTTCCTCTGCCCCATATATTTTCAGGCATTCTATTAGCCATGTGTGTGGTATCATGTCGAAGGCTTTCTTATAGTCTATCCATGCCATGCTTAGGTTGGTTTTCCTTCTCCTACTGTTCTTCATTACCATTTTGTCTATGAGGAGCTGGTCTTTTGTGCCCCTACACTTCCTTCTGCAGCCTTTCTGTTGGTGGGGGATGGTTTTTGTCTCCTCAGGTAGTTGTATAGCCTTTCACTGATGATACCTGTTAGTAACTTCCACATTATTGGTAGGCAGGTGATAGCTGTAGTTACTGGCTATATTTCCCTTACTCTTGTCTTTCTGAACTAAGGATGTTCTTCCTGTGGTCATCCATTTGGGTGCTTGGTGATTTGAGATACAATGCTGGAGTTGTTCTGCTATTCGTGGGTGTAGGGCCTTGAAGTTTTTGAGCCAGTATCCATGGACTTCATCGGGACCTGGGGCTTTCCAGTTTGGCATTTTCTTTAGTTGGTGTCTGACTGTGTCTGTCGTGATCTCTGTGAATCTTTGTTTTATTCTCCCTGTTTCTTCTTCCTTGACTTCCTGGAGCCATGTGCATGTTTGTTGTGTGATACTGGATTGCTCCATATGTTTTCCCAGAGTCTCTTACTGGTTCGGCTTCAGGAAGTTCTGTGTGGTTGTTTCCCCTCTTAGTTGGCGGTTATAGTCTTTTCATGGTGGTTCCGAATAGTTTGTTCTGTTGGTATCCCTTATTCCTGTTCATGTACCGTTGGATCTTGTGTGCTTTGGCCTTAAGCCTCTGTTTTACATCTTCTATTGTGTTTGTTTAGTCCCCTCTCTTGTACTTTGTATTTCTCGTTGAGTTCCTCCTTGTTTTCTTGCTTCTTAGCCTTTTTTCTGCCATCTCTTTCAGTTTACTCAAGTCAGATCTCATCACCATGATTTGCTTTTCCAGGCGCCTTTTCCAAGGAGGTTGCTGTTTTGGTTTCTGTTGGGTTGGTTGTGACGGTGGTGTTGGTGTTCGAATCCCCATCAGTTCTGCTACTAATCTTGCTCCATGCATATGTCAAGTTATTTGTTTCTGTGATACTGGTGGTGTGTATTAGGCCCATTATTTCATTGACCTCATTATTATTCTTATTATTATTATTATTATTATTATTATTATTATTATTATTATTATTATTATTATTATTATTATTATTATTATTATTATTATTTTTTTTTTTTTTTTTTTTTTTTTTTAGGCAAATGCTGTTAAAAATAATGGCCGATATAAGCGAGTTGATTTTATATATTGTTTTTTCTATTTTCCTTCCTTACAATTCGCTTCTCAGGCTCAGCGATGTTTCTGAGTAACTGGCCAATAATCATATTAGTAATTTTCAAAAAATAATAAATGCTGAAGGTAATCTTTTATTTTGTATTAGAACAGGATCTCAGGTACCAGGAGTCAAGCAGGGGTCGTCGTCAGTGCCTGTTTTATTCCGTACGCCTACGGAATAATACCGGCACTGACGACGACCCCTGCTTGACCTGGACCTGAGATCCTGTTCTAATAAAATAAAAGATTACCTTCAGCATGAAAATTCCCAATATGAATATTGGCCAGTTACTCAGAAACATCGCTGAGCCTGAGAAGCGAATTGTAAGGAAAATAGAAAAAAAAAAACTATATATAAAATCAATTCGCTAATTTTTGAAATTCTTGTTAACAGGATTATTATTATTACTGTTATTATTATGCGCCCTTTTCCATTTGGGGAAGCTGGCCCCAACAGGAAACTGCCTTTCGATTTCTCAGCATGTTACTATAGATGAGGCTGCGAGCCCTACGCTCTTTTTCTTGACTACAGCAGGCGCTAGTATCCACGTAGAGCTGTGTGGACACATGGGAATAACCCTCGAGCAATCCACAGACCTGAGCTTAGGTTTAGCCGAGTGCCGCACCACTCATTCATGATTCCTACTTTAATCTTCACCTTCCAAAAGTCGACGGTTCAAATACAGTATGAGGAAGATACGAAATGCCAACCCACGGGAGGGTTTTAGTTCCGCCATCTAGCGGAGATATGAGAAAAACCACGACACTTTGAACTTCAACATTTCCTTCTTGCTTTTCTCGCCTTTGACTGACGACAGGATTAGCAGGCGACACATCGAAGAGTTTGTTTTCGTGTACGAAGTTCGTGTTTGCAAC
>NC_087209.1:73836075-73871451 GCF_015104395.2 Macrobrachium nipponense
GCTGTAGTCAACGTAAAAGGGCGTAGGGCTCGCAGCCTCATCTATAGTAACATGCTAAGAAATCGAAAGGCAGTTCCCTGTTGGGACCAGCTTCTCCAAATGGAAAAGGGCGCATAATAATAACAATAATAATAATAATAATACTGTTTAAAAAGAATTTCAGAAATCAGCATGTTGATTTTATATATTGTTTTTTTTTCTATTTTCCTTACAATTCGCTTCTGAGGCTCAGCGATGTTTCTGAGTAACTGGCCAATATTCATACTTGGGAATTTTCATGCTGAAGGTAATTTTTTATTTTATTAGAACAGGATCTCAGGTCCAGGTCAAGCAGGGGTCGTCCGTCAGTGCCGGTATTATTCCGTAGGCGTACGGAATAAAACAGGCACTGACGACGACCCCTGCTTGACCTGGACCTGAGATCCTGTTCTAATAAAATAAAAGATAACCTTCAGCATTATTATTTTTTGAAAGTTCCCAATATGGTTATTGGCTAGTTACTCAGAAACATCGCTGAGCCTGAGAAGCGAATTGAAGTAAGAAAATAGAAAAAACAATATATAAAATCAACTCGCTTATTACATCTGCCATTATTTTTAACAGAATTTGCCTAAAAGAGGGGTCTTCTACCAAAATAATAATAATAATAATAATAATAATAATAATAATAATAAATAATAATAATCATAGGAGCACTAGGCACGATCCCAAGATCCCTGAAAAGGAATCTAGAAAAACTAGAGGCTGAAGTAGCTCCAGGACTCATGCAGAAGAGTGTGATCCTAGAAACGGCACACATAGTAAGAAGAGTGATGGACTCCTAAGGAGGCAGGATGCAATCCGGAACCCCACACTATAAATACCACCCAGTCGAATTGGAGGACTGTGATAGAGGCAAAAAAAAAAAAAAAAAAAAAAAAAACAAAAAAAAAAAAAAAAAAAAAAAAACCAAAAAAAAAAAAAAAAAAAAAAAAAAAAAAAAAAAAAAAAAAAAAAAAAAAAAAAAAAAAAAAATACAATAATAATAATAAAAATAATAAAATAATAATTAATAATAATAATAATAAGAATAATGTGAAATAACTAATAATAATAAATAATAAAAAATAATAATAATAATAAACTAACCTATAAACATCAGCCCTAACCATTCCCCATCATTATATTGGCTACCCAGTCTGCAAACTGCAGCTTCCGCTGTTCATCTGCATAATCTCCTCCAATGCAGTGTCTGCGCTAATTGTATCAGTCACAATTTCATTAATTACCTTCTCTTCATCTGCATACATTTCACGGATGAAAGGGACAGATTCAAAGCGACAATAAACCTGGATTTTTATACATGATATTTCAGGCAATTTCTCATAAAGTCTTTTAATCGAGTATCATACTGGGAAAAAAATATTTTCTGTATCACGGATGAATTTCATAATTATCTTCTGATGGTGAATGAGATATCTGATTAAAAATGCCGTTTCTTAGGGATAGTGTTTTAGTGCCTCATAATTATATTGGAGTTTTCCTGAAAGTTTTTAATCTCAATTGCGTATTTTAATGGTTTCGCTATTAATATAATAGCTAAGCATATAGAGATATATGTACTTTAAACGTAGGCAGAAAATTGCACGGTTACAAATAGTCATATTCCATCTAAATTAGATCAGCTATCAACAACCACTTCAGGCAACAGTTCTATATTGAAATAGGAGTTTTTAATACCAACAGAAATAAATACATAATCTGATTTGCGATATCATAGAAGTCCTGTCCCTTAACCATACACAACGACGTTACAAGTCAAAACGTCGACCATCCATTTCTTCACTGTTCTATTTTTGGGATAAGGCTGCTGGCCCCATACCCAAACCAAACACACCCAGAGAGTCAAGGGAGCTTATGCTTCAACTAGGGTAGGTCACCTGTTAGACGAATAGAATATCGAAAAGATTATTTAAACAAGGGCCAATCGTTTGGTTGGCTGGTATAATTGTGGCCGGTCTTATGGCGGCACCTTTCCTCGCCTTAAGGTGGCCTGTAGGTTTGGCAAAGTGTCAAAGGAATGACGCGCCTAGTGTAGACCTCAGGACTCGGTACTTCAGAGGTTATCGTTTCTGTTACTGATGACCAATAGATTCCAGACTCCTTAGGTAAATGGGCTCCCGCGGGCATCGACGGAGATGTCGTATGAGGCCAGCAACCTTATCCCAGAATTCAAGGTATCTACAGCCATAGAAATCTCATATATAATTTTCATCAGGTTTTATTGTCGTTTACGTGAAAGTTCGAATCATTTTCAATTTAATGTTCGTGATTGACTGATTGACGCTGCTGACGGCGCCACTTTGTACATATTATGACTGTGTTATCACTAATGATTCCTTTCTTTGTTCCCGACATTATTAACAGGTTCCTTGTTAATGTGCTCATTAAAGGTGTTGATGACGTTTTGATAAAACCTTTCCTTTGTTCCACAATATCGTTAATCGCAGTTCTTCTTAATATTTTGAAGGAAGACGAAGTAAGTTAGTTTGTTATTGGAATTTACTATGACACCGGCTGTATGGAGCTGCTGTTGAAGGGTTTTTTCTGTGTGTTTCTAGTTTCCAATGAGAAAATTGTAAAACTTACAGAAGGTTCATTAAAATTAGCGACCCCTATTATGGATTCAGCTGAGAAGAACACTGGCTGACTAAATGGAGCATTACTGCTGATGACGTGCATGCACTTATGCTGTCTAATATACCACTTCCCGCAGCCACCCTCTTTACAAATACCAAAGTTCTCACTGACCCTTTTTCTTCACAGACTTGGGTCCAGGGCACTTTCTTCCGAATCATTGATTTTCGTACAGATCACACTTCACTTGGTCTAAAGAGCAGTGCAAAAGAAGCCTTTAACTTTTCTCTTGACTCTTCGTGTTTCCTCTCACAGAATTTCTCTTGGCACCACCAGTCTGCCCCAAGGACCTCTCCCAGACAAACATCAAATATGAGATATAACCAGAAGTTTGGGGAAGCGAATGTAATTCACTTCTCCTCTTCAGTGTGTTGTTCACAGTTTGTGAACAATGTTCTATTCCACTAACTTGCGGTTTTATAAAGTCACATATCCCTGTGTGTTGTACATTATTAAACTAAACCTCCTGGTTACAAGCATTTATTCTCTGCCATTTTTTAAATCGAACAGAAAATTATTGAAGGAAACCGTAAACTCTCTGTCAGGCTTCCAAAGGGTGCCTCTACAGATGGGTCAAATTAAACCTCCAAAACAGACGGTGTACGATACTGGAATACGTTTTACACACTAATTATGTTTTGCAAATTAATCTTTTGAGATTAGCAATTGGCACTTTGGATGTTATACGGGAGATTGTTTATATATTCATTTTGTCAACAAGTGCATCTGCCTAAAGTAAGTTATTATCATATACTCCAGGCAATATTTTAGAATTTCTCTCTCTCTCTCTCTCTCTCTCTCTCTCTCTCTCTCTCTCTCTCTCTCTCTCTCTCTCTCTCTCTCTGCATGTATCCTTATGAATTACCAATAAGCTGTAGTCAAATAAGGAAGTGGGACAGTTAGTGCTGCCAGATGAATTGAGAGAGAGAGAGAGAGAGAGAGAGAGAGAGAGAGAGAGAGAGAGAGAGAGAGAAATAGTTGGGTGGTTAAGTCTAGATAGGGGATGAAGAAGATCATTGTGTTTGTGTGAGAGAGAGAGAGAGAGAGAGAGAGAGAGAGAGAGAGAGAGCAATTGGAAGTTGAGTGGCTAAGAACTGATAAGGAAAATCAAAGAGTGCATAGTTACATCAAGAGAGAGAGAGAGAGAGAGAGAGAGAGAGAGAGAGAGAGAGAGAGAGAATGTCTTACCTGTCACAACGTTATCCGCTCGATAATAATTCACCAAAGTTTTTTACGAAGTCATTCCACTCTGCAACGAAAATGTCAGTGTCCCTGAATTGGAGAATCCGTTGACATCTCAAGGTTGTCCATTATGAGATCCTTCATTAGGGCCAAATGACCATCGCTCTGGATCTCTCAACGACAATTGATGATAATGAAGGTGATGATGATGATGTTGATTCTCGGAGCAAACATTCGTTGCATGCCGAGTACGAAAAGGACACAGACCGTTTATGAAACGTTGAACGTGAGTTTTAAACCCAAAAAGGAGTCAATATTTACATAAGTAGATTCAGTCACCCATGACTTTGATCAGTTGTATCTTCTTCCGTTGCATTTGCAAGTTTCATTGAATAATTTTCTGGGAAAAAAGAACGGAGAACAAAGAACTTTGTTCGCGTGATGAAAACATTCAGATATAAACGTTTGGGGTCGAATCCTAATTAATATTATGGGAGAATATTTGGGTTAATATCCTTTTACTGGTGTAACTATAGCATCGCCTTTAAACCTCCGGGGAGGAGGAAGTTGCCCAGAGTCAGGTTATATTTATCGTTCTGTCTTTCGCCCGTCACAGGGAAAGGTCAGTACTGACATACGATGAGGTACGTTAGATGAAGTGAGGTTAATGTTAGGGATGGGAACTATTTTTGTGGACAATATAGCCGGGAGATTTCTATGAGAGTTCCCACGTTCATAAAAAGGCAATAATGTTACAGAAATCAGAATTTAATTAAATTATGATAAACTTGAAAGGTAGATAATTCTGAGATTTACAACATGCAGATACGAAGTACAGGTTGAATGACGTCATGTGCTTAGGGAATTCAGATTTGCTATTTATTTGTGTAAGCGCTTTGAACAGGGACTACAGTTTTCGGAAGTTTTCTACACCGTGGGCTCAGCCACGATTCAGCAGTTTAAGTTATAATCGTTTCAGTATTTCCTTGATAGCCATCTCCCTGTTGGAAAAAGGTCGGAGTGTTGATATATTGATGTTGTTTATTTTATATTTATGCATTTTTATATATATATATATATATATATATATATATATATATATATATATATATATATATATATATATATATATATATATATATATATAAAATATGGTATGTGTGTGGATATATATATATATATATATATATATAATATATATATCATATATAATATAAATATATATATATATACATATATAATATTCTATATATATAAATATATATATATATATATATATATATCTATATATTTATATATACACACATGTATACCATATATTGCGTATATTATATATACTTACAATCTTTAATGTATATATAAACATATGCGTCTAACGTATATACCATATATGCGTATATATATATACTTACAAATCATATGTATATATACATATGCATATACGTATATACATATACTATAATTTTTATATATACTACGTATATATATACTATATATATATATATATATATATATATATATATATATATATATATATATATATATATATTTATATATATGTGTGTGTGTGTGTGTGTGTGTGTGTGATTATGTCTATACACAAATATATTGAAAATAGGCGACTAGAAAATGAAACGGAATATATTTATCTGCCTGCATAATAACACGATGCAGGGATCTGCATACAAACGAGACCCGGTGCACATTTGCTTTCGCAAAGCAGCCAGTTATCAGCATTTTGTGAATCAAAACATCAGTTATATTAATATTTCGAAAAAGATTCTGATATTTGGGAAATGGCGGCAGTTCATGTTAACGCTCTGTTGAAGGTCACAGGGACCATTATAACACCCACGGCTACAACAGTTGTGAATGGAAAATAGCTCTTAATAATAATAATTAATAATAATAATATAATAATAATAATAATATAATAATAATAATAATAGGGCTTTAGGAGGTGGCATCCTCTCCGTCTGGGTCGCTTTTGACCTATGGGGCACAATACCACTCAGTTCAAAATGGGTACCAGTGCCTCTGGGTCAAAGTAAAGAGCTTGTGGGTACGAACCTCTCCCTTGTAAGCTTGCTACCAACCAAATCGCTGTACCCATCAAGTTGCCCCCTGCAAAGGAGAAAGGAACGTATAGCGGAAGAGAAATAATGAACGTCACAACAGCAACAACAACACCAATAATAATAACAATGTGTAAAAGATAATATAATGTCCCAGTATTTATGTGTGTTCGTGGGATTTTACATAGATAGACTGCAGACATTGAACCGAATATTTAACTGTCAGAATATCTTTATAAAATAAAGAGTAATAGGGATGTACTCTATGTAAGTACAATACGCTGACGTAATTGAATATTTCATTCATTTCCGAAAGGATAAGGTATGCTAGTAACAATATTCATAACAAAGTTCCTCGCAGTACAGGAATTAATATGACTACCACACATACAAGAGAGCCCGTGTTCGATTTCCGAGCGAGGCTGAGAGATTCCAGGCACCTTTCGTTGAATTCCATTGTGCCTTTGGTAACGTTTGCTATGAAATTCTTACCAGGTAATAAGTCGGATTTTACCAGTTCAAAACCATGGCAGAAAAGGGCACGGGGTATCAACCACATCACATGACGTTACTGAGGACTGGAAGGATTTACACAGCTTTTGGAGCCACTCCTAAGTGCATATTTGATATAATGAAAATGAATGGGGTCGCAGCCCCACCCTCAGAGTCAAGAAGGCTTCTGAAGCATTGACACTGTATTTATGAAAGTGAAGTCCCTTTCTACGACTGAATTACTTTGACATAAGACGTGAGATTCAATTTCCTCGGAGCAATTTCATCGTCATCATAGTATCTTGTTATTGACTTGCTTGCTAATTTTGTTCATCGACGATTTGTCTATGAATTATCTCTGTTTATTTGCTTAGCTTTTTCATCAATGTAGTTTACTTTATTATTTTTACAAAACTAATTTATTTTTAATTACACTACTTCTCTTGTTTAGCAAGTTAATTACCTTTTTAGTTTGTTTTACATAAATATAAATGTTTCTATGAATAATAATAATATAATAATAATAATAATAATAATAATAATAATAATAATAATAATAATAATAATAATAATAATAATAATCAATATGGGAAAAGGGACATTTCACAATTAGGTGTGGGTATACATAGATTTTAAACTGTCTACTGAGAGCTTTCGGGAATCTTTTCGGTTTCCCTTCTATTATATGTAAACATACATGACTGTCGAGTTGGTTCTCCATTTCGAGACTTGTGCTTCTATGAGTATTTTTAATAATAATAATAATAATAATAATAATAATAATAATAATAAAATAATAATAATAATAACAGAACTGATGGGGATTCGAACACCAACACCACCAGCCCAACAACCCAACAAAAACCAAAAACAGCAACCTCCTTGGAAAAGGCGCCTAGAAAAGCAAAAAATCAGGGTGATGAGATCTGACTTGAGTAAACTGAAAGAGATGGCAGAAAAAGGGCTAAGAAGCAAGAAAACAAGGGAGGAACTGAACGAGAAATACAAAGTACAAGAGAGGGGACTAAACAACACAATAGAAGATGTAAACAGAGGTTTAAGGCCAAAGCACGTAAGATCCAACGGTACATGAACAGGAATAAGGATACCAACAGAACAAACTATTCGGAACCAACCAGAAAAGACTATACAGCCAACTAAGAGGGGAAGACAACCACCAAGAAATTCCTGAAGCCGAACCAAGTAAGAGACTCTGGGAAAACATATGGAGCAATCCGGTATCACACAACAAACATGCAACATGGCTCCAGGAAGTCAAGGAAGAAGAAACAGGGAGAATGAAACAAAAGATTCACAGACATCACTACAGACAACTAAAGAAAATGCCAACTGGAAAGCCCCTGTCCCGATGAAGTCCATGGATACTGGCTCAAAAACTTCAGGCCCTACCCACGATAGCAGAATAACTCCAGCATTGTATCTCAAATTACCATGCATCCAAATGATGACCACAGGAAGACATCCTTAATACAAAAAGACAAGAGTAAGGGAAATATAGCCAGTACCTACAGGCCTATCACCTGCCTGCCAATAATGTGGAAGTTACTAACAGGTATCATAAGTGAAAGGCTATACAACTACCTAGAGAAGACAAACACCATCCCCCACCAACAGAAAGGCTGCAGAAGGAAGTGTAGGGGCACAAAAGACAAGCTCCTGATAGACAAAATGGTAATGAAGAACAGTAGGGAGAAAGGAAAACCACCTAAGCATGGCATGGATAGACTATAAGAAAGCCTTCGACATGATACCACACACACATGGCTAATAGAATGCCTGAAAATATATGGGGCAGAGGAAAACACCATCAGCTTCGTCAAAAATACAATGCACAACTGGAACACAATACTTACAAGCTCTGGAATAAGACTAGCAGAGGTTAATATCCGGAGAGGGATCTTCCAGGGCGACTCACTGTCCCCACTACTCTTCGGTAGTAGCATGAAATCCATGACAAAAGTGCTACAGAAGATGGATGCCGGGTACCAACTCAAGAAAAGAGGCAACAGAATCAATCATCTGATGTTCTTGGACGACTTCAAGCTGTATGGTAAGAGCATCAAGGAAATATATACCCTAATCCAGACTCTAATGATTGTATCTGGGGACATCAGGATGGCATTTGGAATAGAAAAATGCGCCTTAGTCAACATACAAAAAGGCAAAGTAACGAGAACTGAAGGGATAAAGCTACCAGATGAGAACATCAAACACATAGATGAGACTGGATACAAATACCTGGGAATAATGGAAGGAGGGGATATAAAACACCAAGAGATGAAGGACACGATCAGGAAAGAATATATGCAGAGACTCAAGGCAACACTCAAGTCAAAACTCAACGCCGGAAATATGATCAAAGCCATAAACACATGGGCAGTGCCAGTAATCAGATACAGCGCAGGAATAGTGGAATGGACGAAGGCAGAACTCAGTAGCATAGATCAGAAAACCAGGAAACATATGACAATACACAAAGCACTACACCCAAGAGCAAATACGGACAGACTATACATAACACGAAAGGAAGGAGGGAGAGGACTACCTAAGCATAAAGGACTGCGTCAACATCGAGAACAGAGCACTGGGGCAATATCTGAAAACCAGTGAAGACGAGTGGCTAAAGAGTGCATGGGAAGAAGGACTAATAAAAGTAGACGAAGACCCAGAAATGTGCAGAGACAGGAAGAATGAGAAACAGAACAGAGGACTGGCACAACAAACCAATCCACGGACAATACATGAGACAGACAAAGAACTAGCCAGCGATGACACATGGTAATGGCTACAGAGGGGAGAGCTAAAGAAGGAAACTGAAGGAATGATAACAGCGGCCCAAGATCAGGCCCTAAGAACCATATATGTTCAAAGAACGATAGACGGAAATAACATCTCTCCCATATGTAGGAAGTGCAATACGAAAAATGAAATCATAAACCACATAGCAAGCGAATGTCCAGCACTTGCACAGAACCAGTACAAAAAGAGGCATGATTCAGTGGCAAAAGCCCTCTCATACACGGACAATACATGAGACAGACTAAAGAACCAGCCAGCGATGACACATGGTAATGGCTACAGAGGGGAGAGCTCAAGGAGGAAACTGAAGGAATGATAACAGCGGCACAAGATCAGGCCCTAAGAACCTATATGTTCAAAGAACGATAGACGGAAATAATAACTCTCCCATATGTAGGAAGTGCAATACGAAAAATGAAACCATAAACCACATAGCAAGCGAATGCCCAGCACTTGCACAGAACCAGTACAAAAAGAGGCATGATTCAGTAGCAAAAGCCCTCCACTGGAACCTGTGCAAGATACATCAGCTACCTTGCAGTAATAAGTGGTACAAGCACCAACCTGAGGGAGTGATAGAAAACGATCAGGCAAAGATCCTCTGGGACTATGGTATCAAAACAGATAGGGTGATACATGCAAATAGACCAGACGTGACGTTGATTGACAAAGTCAAGAAGAAAGTATCACTCATTGATGTCCCAATACCATGGGACACCAGAGTTGAAGAGAAAGAGAGGAAAAAATTGATAAGTATCAAGATCTGAAAATAGAAATAATAAGGATATGGGATATGCCAGTGGAAATTGTACACATAATCATAGGAGCACTAGGCACGATCCCAAGATCCCTGAAAAGGAATCTAGAAAAACTAGATGCTGAAGTAGCTCCAGGACTCATGCAGAAGAGTGTGATCCTAGAAACGGAGCACATAGTAAGAAAAGTGATGGACTCCTAAGGAGGCAGGATGCAACCCGAAACCCCACACTATAAATACCACCCAGTCGAATTGGAGGACTGTGATAGAGCAAAAAAGGAAAAAAAAAAAAAAAAAAAAAAAAAAAAAAAAAAAAATAATAATAATAATAATAATAATAATAATGCAATGAAAAGAATAAACGAAATGAAATGAAAAGAATAAACGAAACGTTCAGTCATAAACACCTCTCTCTCTAGAGTGAGAGGGCTCAGTTTTTTCTTCACCTATAAATCTCTGTTAGCTTTTATAAATTCGTAACATTCTTGACAATGAATAATAATTGGTGAATATGTTCAAATACCATTATGCTTGGCAGGTTTGAATAACACGTAACTAATCAAATTCACTAAGAATTCTGCATCGTGACCAAAGTTAGGTTAGGTTAGGGTTTATCACAGTGACCAACATGATGATATTCATGCATATTTCCAGGCAAATGCATTCGCTCACTATTTTGACCTTTTGGCCATTAAGGCTTAAGTTCTGTCGAAAGTTTAAGTGAATGGTCTCATAGACTAAGCACCCGCGGCAACTTAAGCACCAATTGAAGTGAACCTACGGCCGATTGAAGGTTAAGAACATTTAATGACATCATAAAGTAATTCCAAAGTCTAAAAGGAAATAAATAAAAACTGAGACAGGATAAATACAGGGAAGTTATTGGAAAACTGAGACATGATAAAAAGGTTATAATGGATTATAATGATATAACATTTTCAACAATACTGCTGTTGAAACATAAATGGCGCCAGGTGTCACAGACACTCTGAAAATAGTCCCAGAGCCCCATTGTCACCCTTTGAAGGAGCAAAGCCTTTAATGTCACTGGTTCTGCTCCGAACAATAACGGTAAAGCCTGCTGTCAAAAGCCTTTATTTATACATCCATTAATTTTGGATGCGTAGATTTCGCCGGCTTTAGGGACAATGGGAATAATTCTGCAAATAACTGATCGATTGATTATATATATGTGACTCTTTTTTATATATTATCTGGATATATTGACTCAACGGACATCAATTTATTTTCAAATTTGATCTGTAATCGCATGAAACCGATGATCACGTAAATTGGACGGCCTTGTATTGTTGATTTAGTTTATCCTCCTCCCCAGTTCAATCAAAACAGGTGTTAGAAGGACGTCGATGCAGTGGAAACAAGGAAGGGTGTGAATAACTCTACAACAATAACACGCCTGTTGTCACGCGGCTAGTTATTCATTATTATTCTTAAGTATCAAAACAAGATTCTGTTCATCAGTTTCGAGTCAAATTCGACCATTTCTAACTCCTTGTAAATTTTATGTCCTTTATCACAATTCGTTTTCGAATTGTAGGTCTTTAACAGACTTGCAGTTTATAAAAATAAATGACGAAATCTATTAGAATTAACATATTGTATTGACTGTCTTATTCGAGTGCTAGTTTCCTTATCTCGGTTTCTTTTTAACATACTTTCTTACTAGGTGGGCGGGGAGGGAATTTTAATGCTATTTTTAAGTTTCAGTTGTGTTAATTTACATTGATTCATTGGTTATTCTCCTCTCTTTGATTTATCTCTCTTTATTTCATGTGCAGAGTTTGTACTCTATAAAAGCAGGTTTTGTAGGTCAAAAGATTTTAATACTTTTTCAGATAGATTGTTTTCTCTTTCTAATAATAATATAAATAATAAATATACGCTTACTGATACCACTCCTTCTACTATAGCTAGAAGCAAAGTTCTGGTTCCTATTATTCATTGTGATCGAATCTTGAATTTTCTCGAACCTTCTTTGAGCGGCCTAATTTAGCCAACTTCGCTCCTCATAATCAAATATCATAACTATAGTAAATTAGAGAGATGAAGAGTATAATTCGACAATAGGTAACAATTTACAGATTTTTATATATAGACTGAGTTGGATCGATTATAGGGGCTGGACTATTTTATCAAAACGAAAAGAAAACGGTTAACAAACGAGAGAGAGAGAGAGAGAGAGAGAGAGAGAGAGAGAGAGAGAGAGAGAGAGAGAGAGCATTCTTATATGATTTAAAAAACTATATTTTCGAAGTCTTCATGAAAAAGTCACGAATTGAGAGAGAGAGAGAGAGAGAGAGAGAGAGAGAGAGAGAGAGAGAGAGAGAGAGAGAGAGAGAGAGAGGAGGCATTCTTACAGATTAGATAAAACTATTTTTTTGAAAAGTCTCCATAAAAAAAGTCGTGAATTCTGAGAGAGAGAGAGAGAGAGAGAGAGAGAGAGAGAGAATATTTCCCCCCTATCATAACGTTATCCACTGGACAATAATTCACCAAAGTTTTTTACGAGGTCATTCCACTCTGCAACGAAAATGTCAGCGTCAATGAATTAGGGAATCCGTTGGTATCGCATGTGTGTTCATTATGAGGTTCATCATTAGGGCCAAATGACCATCGCTCTGGATCTCTCGAAGACAATTGATGATAATGAAGGTGATGATGATGATGTTGATTCTCGGAGCAAACATTCGTTGCATGCCGAATACGAAAAGGACACAGATCGTTCATGAATCCTGGAATGTGAGTTTGTTTTGAAACCCCAAAAAGGAGTCAATATTTACAAAAGTAGATTCAGTCACCCATGATTTTGATCAGTTGCATCGTTTTCCGTTGCATTTGCAAGTTTCATTAACTAATTTTCTGAGATAAGGAACAGAGAACAAAGAACTTTGTTCGCGTGATAGAAACATTCAGATATAAACGATGGTGGCGAAACCTAATTAATATTATGGGAGAATATTTGGGTTAATATCCTTTTTCTGGTGTAACTATAGCATCGCCTTTAAACCTCCGGGGAGGAGGAAGTTGCTCAGAGTCAGGTTATATTTAGCGTTCTGTCTTTCGCCCGTCACAGGGAAAGGTCAGTACTGACATACGATGAGGTACGTTAGATGAAGTGAGGTTAATGTTAGGGATGGGAACTATTTTTGGGAACATTATAGAGGCGAGATTTCTCTGACGAGTTCCCACGTTCATAAAAAGACAAAAATTGTATTTCTGTTCTTATAGGCGCATTAATTTTGAAATTGTTGTCTTTGATTAATCGTACAGAAATCAGAATTTAATTAAATTATGATAAACTTGTGAGGTAGATAATTCTGAGATTTACAAAATGCAGATACGAAGTACAGGTGAATAACGTCGTGTGCTTAGGGGATTCAGATGTGCTATTTATTTGTGAAGGCACTTGAAGAGTCTACTTTTTCAGAAGTTTTCTATACCAGGGGCTCAGCCACGATTTATCAGTTTAAGTTTGAATTGTCTCAGTATATCCTTGATACCCATCTCCCTGTTGGGAAAAGTTCGGAGTGTTGAATATATTTATGTTGTTTATATTTATTTTTATGCATTATATATAATATATATGTGTGTGTGAATATGTATTTGCACACACACACACACACACACACACACACACACACACACACACACACACACACACATATATATATATATATATAATAATATATATATATATATATATATATATATATATATATATATATATATATATATATATATATATTTATATATATCTACATGTATACCATATATGCGTATATACATACTTATAAATCATATGTTTATATACACATGTATATATACATATATCATATACATATATATATATATATCTATATATATATATATATATATATAATATATATATATATATATATATATATATATATATAATCCACACATATATATGTGTGTTTACGTCTATTCACATATATATTGGAAATAGGTGACTACAAAATGAAACGGAATATATCTATATGCCTGCACAATAACGCGATGCAGGGATCTGCATATAAATGAGACCACGGTGCACATTTGCATTCGCAAAGCAGCCAGTTATTTGCATTTTGTGAATCAAAACATCAGTTTTATTAATATTTCGGAAAAGATTCTGATATTTGGGAAATGGCAGCAGTTCATGTTAACGCTCTGTTGAAGGTCACATGGACCATTATAACACCCACGGCTACAACAGTTGTGAATGGAATCTAGCTCTAATAATAATAATAATAATAATAATAATAATGCAATTAAGTAAGAACATACCTTTCCTGAAATGAAAAGATAAACGAAACGTTCAGTCATAAACACCTCTCTCTCTAAAGTGAGAGGTCTCAGTTTTTTCTTCGCCCATAAATCTCTGTCAGCTTTTATAAATTCGTGACATTCTTGACATTGAATAATAATTGGTGAATATGTTCAAATATCATTATTCTTGGCAGATGTGAATAACACGTAATTAATCAAATTCACCAAGAATTCTGCATCGTGACCAAAGTTAGGTTAGGTTAGGGTTTATCACAGTGACCAACATGATGATATTCATGCGTATTTCCAAGCAAATGCATTCGCTCACTATTTTGACCTTTTGGCCATTAAGGCTTAAGTTCTGTCGAAAGTTTAAGTGAATGGTCTCATAGAATAAGCACCCGCGGCAACTTAAGCACCAATTGAAGTGAACCTACGGCCGACTGAAGGTTAAGAACATTTAATGACATCATAAAGTAATTCAAAGTCTAAAAGGAAATAAATAAGAACTGAGACATGATAAATAAAGGGAAGTAAGTGGAAAACTGAGACATGATAAAAAGGTTATAATGGATTATAATAATATTACATTTTCAACAATACTGCCGTTGAAACATAAATGGCGCCAGGTGTCACGGACACTCTGAAAATAGTCCCAGAGCCTCGTTGTCACCCTTTGAAGGAGCAAAGCCTTTAATGTCACTGGTTCTGCTCCGAACAATAACGGTAAAGCCTGCTGTCAAAAGCCTTTATTTATACATCCATTAATTTTTGGTGCGTAGATTTCGCCGGCTTTAGGGACAATGGAAATAATTCTGCGCATAACTGATCGAATGATTATATGGCTCTTTTTTTTCTTTCTTTCTTTTTTAGATTATCCGGATATATTGACTCAACGGACATCAATTTATTTTCAAATTTGATCTGTAATCGCATGAAACCGATGATCACGTAAATTGAATGGCCTTGTTTTGTTGATTTAGTTTACCCTCCTCCCCAGTTCAATCAAAACAGGTATTAGAAGGACGTCGATGCAGTGGAAACAAGGAAGGGTGTGAATAACTCAACGGCAATAACACGCCTATTGTCACGTGGCTAGTTTTTCATTATTATTCATAAGCATCAAAACAAGATTCTGTTCATCAGTTTCGAGTCAAATTCGACCATTTCTAACTCCTTGTATATTTTATGTCCTTTATCACAATTCGTTTTCAAATTGTAGGTCTTTAACTAGACTTGCAATTTATAAAAATAAATGACGAAACCTATTAGAATTAGCATATTGCATTGACTGTCGTATTCGAGTGCTAGTTTCCTTATCACGGTTTCTTTTTAACATACTTTATTACTAGGTGGGCGGGGAGGGAATTTTAATGCTATTTTTAACTTTCAGTTGTGTTAATTTACATTTATTCATTGGTTATTCTCCTCTCTTTGATTTATCTCTCTTTAGTTCATGTGCAGAGTTTGTACTCTATAAAAGCAGGTTTTGTAGGTCAAAAGCTTTTAATACTTTTTCAGATAGATTGTTTTCTCTATCTAATAATAATATAAATAATAAATATACGCTTACTGATACCACTCCTTCTACTATAGCTGGAAGCAAAGTTGTGGTTCCTATTTTTCATTGTGATCGATTCGTCAATGTTCTCGAACCTTCTTTGAGCGGCCTAATTTAGTCAACTTCGCTCCTCATAATCAAATATCATAACTGTAGTAAATTAGAGAGATGAAGAGTATAATTCGACAATAGGTAACATTTTCAGATTTTTTATATATAGACTGAGTTGGATCGATTATAGCGGCTGGACCCTTTTATCAAAAAGAAAAGAAAAAGGTTAATAAACGAGAGAGAGAGAGAGAGAGAGAGAGAGAGAGAGAGAGAGAGAGGGGGCATTCTTATATGATTTAAAAAACTATATTTTCGAAGTCTTCATGAAAAAAATCACGAATTCAGAGAGAGAGAGAGAGAGAGAGAGAGAGAGAGAGAGAGAGAGAGAGAGAGAACTTGATTTATTCAGAGAACTTGATTTATAGGAGTGTTTGTAGGAAATGCGATCACCTTTCGGCTTGCTTCACAAATATAGAACGAAGTCCAACCGTTATTTGACTTAAGGAAGAGAGAAAAGGATCTGCGAAATAGTTCCTTCTTAAGACGTTCATTTCCTTCACGCGTGTGTGTTGACACGTGTACAACGTGTATGTATATATGTGTGTGTGTGGGAGTCAGACAGACTTGAATGATTAAAAATCATTATATTCTATTTTCAGCATGTCACTCAATAATTTGAATTCGTTTTTATATCAGTAAATCAAACTGTTAAAATACATTTTTATGAAGATAAATCGATATCTCGCTAAAGTAAACAGTTTTAAGCTGACACTAGAATTGGTCTGACTCAATCCTCACCTCCTCCTACTCATCCCCCAACCCACACATCACCACTGTACTTCGGGTAAAAATGGCATGGCCATTACCAATGAGTTGGAGAGCTGGGTCTTATGAATGGCGTCCAGTGAGAGGCGGAAAAACCAAAGTATTGACTAACATTGAAGATAATGACGATGATATTTTCATTGTGTCTGCCATGTATACCTGCTAAGTTTTATATATGCAAAGGATTTCCTTGGGGAGGTGATCTGGGTGACAGGTTTCTTCTATGTGAGAACCAATGACGTCTGAACCACAGCCAGACGTAACCCCCCCCCGGATAAATTAATTCTGTTTTCACTTTTTGCAAAACTCTAGTTCAGAGATACGTGACCTTACAAAAGGTTTATGATCAAAGCGGCTATGGAGCAGTGTGAACAATGATTTTAGCGAAAGCTGCAAGTGATAGTTAGTTAAAAACAAAATAGACAATCTTTTTACATGGAGGTGAAGTTGGAAGAGTGACTGGTCCACATAATGAAAGCTACCTTGAAAAATGAAGATGAAGATGTGGACCAGTTACTGCAAAGACAAAAGGCTACCTTGTAAATGAAGATGCGGACCAGCTACTACAAAGAGAGAAAGCTACCTTGTAGCTGAAGATGTGGACCATTTACTGCAAAGACAAAAGGTACCTTGTAGCTGAAGATGCGGACCAGTTACTGCAAAGACAAAAGGTACCTTGTAGCTGAAGATGCGGACCAGTTACTGCAAAGACAAAAGGTACCTTGTAGCTGAAGATGTGGACCATTTACTGCAAAGACAAAAGGTACCATGTAGCTGAAGATGCGGACCAGTTACTGCAAAGAGAAAGAGCTACCTTGTAGCTGAAGATGCGGACCAGTTACTGCAAATAGAAAGCTACCTTGTAGATGAAGATGCGGAGCAGTTACTGCAAAGACAAAAGACTACCTTGTAGATGGAGATGATGACTAGTTACTGCAAAGAGAAAGAGCTACCTTGTAGATGAAGATGCGGACCAGTTACTGCAAAGACTAGTTACAAAGATTAGAAGATTAGTCAGAGAGCAGCACCAGCCATAACTTGGTTGGTAGATTCTCCATCCATGATGCTCATCACCTTCTGAGATCAATAAAAAAAAAATCGCCAAAACGGCTTCTTAGACAATTATTCTATTTAGATGACCGAATCTTGGTTAAGGTAGGTCCATCATCGTCTATTTTTATCTTCGTGGGTGAAAGTTATCCAAAAGGAAAGAATTAACGATTATTTTGGGGGTATTTGGGGCCCTGATATCATGTCTGAAAGAATCTTGTATGTGTACGTGATAAAAAATTATAATTATATATATATATATAATATATATATATATATATATAAATATATATATATACTATAACATATATATAGATATATAATATATATTATATATTATATATTATATATATTTATATATAATCTTATAATAGTATATATCTATACGTATATGTTATGCAAACCTATAATGATGAAATATAGAAGCAAATTAAGGAAAAAAGATGAAAAACTGCCAGGAAACGAAACGAGGTATGCAATCATGCAGGGAGTTAAACAATATGAAATATATAAATGGACAGAGATAAATTCTGACCAGGGCATAGGTGACAACGCGGACCCCTCTGATATTCCATAATCGTTTCCATTAATTCGTCTTTCCCCTTATTTACAGAGAGCGTTGTTTATGTCGCCTCCCCTCACGACCCCTCGGTTGGCCGTTTAGTTATTTTGAATATTTAAAGTCTTTTCTATTTCTGGCATTGGCTTCGACATAATTATTTTGAAGGTCAGCTTTAATTTTCACAGTAATGATGCCTTCGTCTTCAATATTGACACTATCTTTACCAATAACAATAATGATGATTGGATTTAAGCCTTCATCTAGCATGCTGGCTTTATCGTAGTCAGTGATTTGATGCTATACATCCAATGCCATTAAAATGAAGTTATCAAGAAAAACATTAGGTTAAGCAAAAGTTGTTTGTAATGATCGAACGGATTGTTGCTTTAGCTCGTCTTTATGGAACTGAAGTGCGGTTGTCGGATGTCAATGAGGGGAAGAGTCTGCTCCTCAGTTTCTGTAGAATTGGTATAGTTGACAGGAGAGAAATATACAGCTGCAACCATAACGTAAACAGGATACTTTAGGAGATGGATTATTCTGCTTTGAAGTACTTCGTTCATGCTGAGAGACGGAAAGAAAACAGTTAGGCTAAAAGGACGTCTGTTCTGGAAACCTTCGTAGGAAGGAGGAAAAGGCTACTTAGAAAGTCCCGGCTAAACGGAGCAGCAGAGATTATGTAAAGGAAGGGGGCGCGAGGAAACTCTGAGTTTGAGTTGAGTATCCCAGTGTTTGTGCAGGGAGCTTTTTTGTCATACTGACATGCTTTCAGCGGACGAGTATGAAGCAGCCGAGGGCGAGGAGTTTTTTGTGCGCAGGTGGTCCATCTTTGATTCATCTGTCAAAGGATGAATGTCACTGTGATAGTTACAGATTCTTTTTTCTGGACCACCCTCTTTTAGAGGGAAACGGCTTGCACTGAAAAGAAATAATATACTGTAGGCTACAGATACTCAATAAACATTAAAAGAATTTTTGAAGTTTTTCTCGTTGAATATTAATCAAACCAAATGACAAATAAAGAATTCTGACAGAGGACAGTTAACTCTCGTAGGCAGTGTGTTAAGCAAGAAGAGGAAGGTTAGATGCTGAGAGAAGCGACGGAGACCAGTGCATTCCAGTGTGCAAGTTATCAATGACATTTCCAGATGCTGATCCGTTAAGCAATGTTGTTCTAGCAAATGTGTTCCCGATGTAAACACCTTTGTGCATGGAGATGGCATCAACTTGTCTCATCAGGACAGAAATATGTGCGAACATTCGAGTACATTCTACTGGCTCTGAAGCTGAAGTTCCCTTCTAGCAACAGATATCTTCTTCGACATTTGAGATTGTCAGTGTTTTTAATAAATTCAATAGGTCTGTAAACTATGTATGAATAAATATCTTCAACCAGGTAAGACTGTTGATAGGTGAGGGCAAGAAATATTTCATATGTATATATGTATATCATATATATATATATATATATATATATATATATATATATATATGTATATATATATATATATATACATATGAACTATATTTCAGTACTGACTCCCATCTTTATCAAGTAGTGATTGACAGAAATTACATTTGCGAAATATATAGTGGGAGATATGCCTTTAGGTGATGCCTGGGGTCACCGCAAAACCGATAATATATATATATATATATATATATATATATATATATATATATATATACATATATATATATATATATATATATACACACACACACACACACACACACACGATATATACCATGCTTTGACAACCTCCCGTTAAGAAACAGGGCGCATATTCAACCGGGAGGTTGCCAGGGCATAATAATGAAACCTGCAGAATGATGAAGATGGTTTATTATAACTTAAAGGAAACGTTGCTTTAGATTTTCTGAACTTTTTTGATTTTTGCAATGTACTGTGTATATTCATCTCTTACTTGATTTCCTATTTATTTATTTTATTTCCTTCATTATGTTTATCTGTTATTTTATCATGAGCATCGTATTTTGTGCAAGCTTGCTATGCTAATTTAATCGTTTCTTAGTTTTTTTCCCATAATGTATGCAGTATAATTATAATAATGAGTGGTATGTTATGTAAAGGCATTTTCCCCCTTTTTCCATCCACTCCTCAACAGCTCCAAAACAAGTAAGAGAACCCACAAGAACCACTCACCATTGTCATAAAAGGAGAAAACAGGTAACCATAGAGCATTCCAATACGCAAGCGCAATGAATGAATAATAGATGCAGTAATAATAAACAGATGCTTTCCCCTTTGAACTGTCAGTTAGCGAATGGTAGTACATAACTTAATATAAGAAATCACCCAATACATATAATTCCCCTTCATTGAGAGCCTGCCCTCATCAAACTTCAGTACCCTTCGACACTGCAATAACAAACATAATGTTGAAATCTAATGGAAGAAGAGAAAAAGGGAGCCATTCGGGGAAGAACACCAACAATTATCTCTTTTGAAGAGGGATTTTTGAACGGTAATTGCGAAAGCACATTGCTGGGTGATTGCATTTTCAATTACGGAAAGACACCGTTGCTGCAATAATTTGAAGTCGAGGACAGAGAGAGAGAGAGAGAAGATGAAGGACTAGATCCTAATGTGTGATCTGACTTGTGGCGTCGGTTTCATTCAGTGCCGGATATCGTTTAGGAATCGCAGTTCATGGTAGTTATTTATTATTATTATTATTTGTTTAGGAATCACAGTTCATGGTAGTTATTTATTATTATTATTATTTGTTTAGGAATCACAGTTCATGGTAGTTATTTATTATTATTATTATTTTTTTCTTTATAGTCTTCCAATTCGGCTGGGTGGTATTTATAGTGTGGGGTTCCGGGTTGCATCCTGCCTCCTTAGGAGTCCATCACTTTTCTTACTATGTGCACCGTGCACCATTTCTAGGATCACACTCATCTGCATGAGTCCTGGAGCTACTTCGGCCTCTAAGATTTTCCAGATTCCTTTTCAGGGATCTTGGGATCGTGCCTAGTGTTCCTATGATTATGGGTACAATTTCCACTGGCATTTCCCATATCCTTCTTATTTCTATTTTCAGGTTTTGATACTTATCCATTTTTCCCTTTCTTTCTCTCCCACTCTGGTGCCCCATGGTATTGCGACATCAATGAGTGATACTTTCTTCTTGATTTTGTCAATCAACGTCACGTCTGGTCTTTTTGCACGTATCACCTTATCTGTTCTGATACCATAGTCCCAGAGGATCTTTGCCTGATCGTTTTCTATCACTCCCTCAGGTTGGTGCTCGTACCACTTATTACAGCAAGGTAGCTGATGTTTCTTGCACAGGCTCCAGTGGAGGGCTTTTACACTGAATCATGCCTCTTTTTTGTACTGGTTCTGTGCAAGTGCCGGACATTCGCTTGGGGTGCTATGTGGTTTATGGTTTCATTTTTATTATTATTATTATTTGTTTTTTTTTTTTTTTTTTTTTTTTTTTTTTTTTTTTTTTTTTTTTTTTTTTTTTTTTTTTGCTCTATCACAGTCCTCCAATTCGACTGGGTGGTATTTATAGTGTGGGGTTTCCGGGTTGCATCCTGCCTCCTTAGGAGTCCATCACTTTTCTTACTATGTGTGCCGTTTCTAGGATGACACTCTTCTGCATGAGTCCTGGAGCTACTTCAGCCTCTAGTTTTTCTAGATTCCTTTTCAGGGATCTTGGGATCGTGCCTAGTGCTCCTATGATTATGGGTACGATTTCCACTGGCATATCCCATATCCTTCTTATTTTCTATTTTCAGATCTTGATACTTATCCATTTTTTTCCCTCTCTTTCTCTTCAACTCTGGTGTCCCATGGTATTGCGACATCAATGAGTGATACTTTCTTCTGACTTTGTCAATCAACGTCACGTCTGGTCTGTTTGCACGTATCACCCTATCCGTTCTGATACCATAGTCCCAGAGGATCTTTGCCTGATCGTTTTCTATCACTCCTTCAGGTTGGTGCTCGTACCACTTATTACTGCAAGGTAGCTGATGTTTCTTGCACAGGCTCCAGTGGAGGGCTTTTGCTTACGAATCATGCCTCTTTTTGTACTGGTTCTGTGCAAGTGCCGGGCATTCACTTGCTATGTGGTTTATGGTTTCATTTTTCGTATTGCACTTCCTACATATGGGAGAGATGTTATTTCCGTCTATCGTTCTTTGAACATATCTGGTTCTTAGGGCCTGATCTTGTGCCGCTGTTATCATTCCTTCAGTTTCCTTCTTTAGCTCTCCCCTCTGTAGCCATTTGCCAATTGTCATCGCTGGCTAGTTCTTTAGTCTGTCTCATGTATTGTCCGTGCATTGGTTTGTTGTGCCAGTCCTCTGTTCTTTCTGTCTTTCTCCTGTCTCTGTATTTCTGGGTCTTCGTCTACTTTTATTAGTCCTTCTCATGCACTCTTTAGCCCACTCGTCTTCACTGTTTTCAGATATTGTCCCAGTGCTCTGTTTTCAATGTTGACGCAGTCCTCTATACTTAGTAGTCCTCTCCCTCCTTCCTTTCGTGTTATGTATAGTCTGTCCGTATTTGCTCTTGGGTGTAGTGCTTTGTGTATTGTCATTTGTTTCCTGGTTTTCTGATCTATGCTGCGGAGTTCTGCCTTCGTCCATTCCACTATTCCTGCGCTGTATCTGATTACTGGCACTGCCCATGTGTTTATGGCTTTTATCATATTTCCGCCGTTGAGTTTTGACTTGAGTATCGCCTTGAGTCTCTGCATATATTCTTTCCTGATCGTGTCCTTCATCTCTTGGTGTTTTATATCTCCTCCTTCCATTATTCCCAGGTATTTGTATCCTGTCTCGTCTATGTGTTTGATGTTGCTCCCATCTGGTAGCTTTATCCCTTCAGTTCTCGTTATTTGCCTTTTTGTATGTTGACTAAGGCGCATTTTTCTATTCCAAACTCCATTCTGATGTCCCCAGATACAATCCTTACAGTCTGGATTAGGGTATCTATTTCCTTGATGCTCTTACCATACAGCTTGATGTCGTCCATGAACATCAGATGGTTGATTTTGTTGCCTCTTTTCTTGAGTTGGTACCCAGCGGCATACCATCCTTCTGTAGTACTTTTGTCATAGGGAATCATGGCTAAGCTACGAAGAGTAGTGGGGACAGTGAGTCGCCCTGGAAGATCCCTCTCCTGATATTAACCTCTGCTAGTCTTATTCCAGAGCTTGTAAGTATTGTATTCCAGTTGCGCATTGTATTTTTGAGAAAGCTGATGGTATTTTCCTCTGCCCCATTATTTTCAGCATTCTATTAGCCATGTGTGTGGTATCATGTCGAAGGCTTTCTTATAGTCTATCCATGCCATGCTTAGGTTGGTTTTCCTTCTCCTACTGTTCTTCATTACCATTTTGTCTATCAGGAGCTGGTCTTTTGTGCGCCCCTACACTTCCTTCTGCAGCCTTTCTGTTGGTAGGGG
Source organism: Macrobrachium nipponense (assembly GCF_015104395.2). NCBI lineage: Eukaryota > Metazoa > Arthropoda > Malacostraca > Decapoda > Palaemonidae > Macrobrachium > Macrobrachium nipponense. Next base: position 73,859,866 of record NC_087209.1, read on the forward strand.
ATGGTGTTTGTCTCCTCTAGGTAGTTGTATAGCCTTTCACTGATGATACCTGTTAACTTCCACATTATTGGTAGGCAGGTGATAGGTCTGTAGTTACTGGCTATATTTCCCTTACTCTTGTCTTTTTGTACTAAGGATGTTCTTCCTGTGGTCATCCATTTGGGTGCTTGGTGATTTGAGATACAATGCTGGAGTTGTTCTGCTATTCGTGGGTGTAGGGCCTTGAAGTTTTTTGAGCCAGTATCCATGGACTTCATCGGACCTGGGGTTTTTCCAGTTTGGCATTTTCTTTAGTTGGTGTCTGACTGTGTCTGTCGTGATCTCTGTGAATCTTTTGTTTTATTCTCCCTGTTTCTTCTTCCTTGACTTCCTGGAGCCATGTTGCATGTTTGTTGTGTGTTACCGGATTGCTCCATATGTTTTCCCAAAGTCTCTTACTTGGTTCGGCTTCAGGAATTTCTGGGTGGGTTGTCTTCCCCTCTTAGTTGGTTGTATAGTCTTTTCTGGTTGGTTCCGAATAGTTTGTTCTGTTGGTATCCCTTATTCCTGTTCATGTACCGTTGGATCTTGTGTGCTTTGGCCTTGAAGGCCTCTGTTTTACATCTTCTATTGTGTTGTTTAGTCCCCTCTCTTGTACTTTGTATTTCTCGTTGAGTTCCTCCCCCTTGTTTTCCCCTTGCTTCTCAGCCTTTTTTCTGCCATCTCTTTCAGTTTACTCAAGTCAGATCTCATCACCATGATTTGCTTTTCAGGCGCCTTTTCCAAGGCGGTTGCTGTTTTGCTTTCTGTTGGGTTGGTTGTGACGGTGGTGTTGGTGTTCGAATCCCCATCAGTTCTGCTACTAATCTTGCTCCTGCATATGTCAAGTTATTTGTTTCTGTGATACTGGTGGTGTGTATTAGGCCCATTATTTCATTGACCTCACTTGTTTTCTCCCTTAATTTCTTGGTGTTGTAGGCTTTCATGGAGGGGATCTTTGTTCTCTCCGTATCTGTCTCCATCCATTGTCTAATCTTTTCTACCCCATTCCGTCCTTTCTGTACTTTCGTCGGTGTTTCTTCGTGTGGTCGTTGTTTGATACTTCATCCTCCCTGTCGTCTTCTGTGGCATCGTCTCTCAGTTCGTCTTCGTGTAATTCGTTGTCGTGTGACATTTCCTTTCCAGTTCTTCTCTTTCTGTTGGGGAGAGCCAGTTCTTTTTCTTTATGTTCCTTACTTGGTCTGCCAGCCTCTGCTCTGTTTGGGGGGTGTTATTCCTCTCATTCCAGATGTTGATCAATCTTCTTCTATATCCTCTCTCCGTCGGTTGCTTCTGATGTAGCATCTCCATATTTCCTTATTTTTCCTTCTCTTGTCCATTTCTTCCTTTTTGTTTGCCTCGGTAGCTCCAATCTCAGGCTGTTGATTACTTTCGATGTGGTGATCAGTTGCTGGATGACGACCTCCAAGTACCTGACCGTCTTCCCCTTCAATTGGGTTGAATACCTGGTTGCCGGACGAAGCTCCTCTGTTGCCAGAGGTTCCATTTACGTCGTTGTCGTTTATGCCATCATTTCTTTCCATCATTGCTGAGTTTTTGCTATTTAACCCATAGCTGGACCCTACCCCATCAGGGATAGGTACTCATTTACAGCTGAGTAGACTGAGGAAATTATGGTAAAGATCCTTTCCCAAGGAATCAACGCCGAGGAGAGCGGTCACCCATCCAACGACTGACCAGCCCCAATGTTGCTTAACTTGACTTAAGTCTATTGAAGACCTAACCAACTCCTCCACGGCGCCACTATTATTATTATTATTATTATTATTATTATTATTATTATTATTATTATTATTATTATTATTATTATTATTATTATTATTATTATTATTATTATTATTATTATTAACTTACGTAGAACCGTGCAGAAAAACAAAGCAACGGACTTTTAAATATAATAAAGCTGTATATTAAAAGATAAACAAATATTTTATATATATATATATATATATATATATATATATATATATATATATATATATATATATATATATATATATATATATATATATATATATATATATATATATATATATATATATATATATATATATATATATATATCATATATATATATATATATATATATATATATATATATATATATACTATATATATACATATATATATATATATATATATCATATATATATATATATCTATATATATATATATATATGTATGTATATATATATATATATATATATATATATATAATCATAACATGGAAAGAAACAAATCAAATATATAACCATTAAGACTAAACAAATAGAAAACTAATTACGTAAGAAGAAGATAAAATCTTGCGAGCTTCAAACTACCATATTGCATGGGAATTAGAACCCAAGATTGGAAGGCCAGACTAAATAGGCTTGCCACATCCCGAGGTCTGAGTTTGAAAGGCTTGCCACATCTCGAGGTCTGAGGGTTGAGAGGCTTCCTACATCCCGAGGTCTGAGGGTTGAGAGACTTGCCACATCCCCAGGTCTGAGGGTTGAGATAATCTCTTATGTCCCATATGGCAAGTTAACGCCTGAGATTACAAGGTTGCCACACATATCCAAAACCAGTGATTCAGAGAAGTGACTAAAAACTAGAGGATGCAGAAAATTGATAAGAACCCAAACTTAAGTAATAAATGTCTAAAAACCCTTGAATTCAGAAATGCCGACCGAAACCACTTCAATCAGAACTAAGTTGGTGATACCACTTAAATTACAGAGGCATTTGAAACCACTGACTGCAAAGAGTCGTCGGAAACTACTGACTTCATTCAAGTCTCAGAGACCAGTGACTTCAGAGGAAAGTTTCTAAAAACCAGTGTATTAAGTAGCATGTGTCAGAAACCAATTATGACATCATAAGCGTATGCATCTGACTTACGAGAGAAGTGTAAAATATTAGTGATTTCTTAGAAGAGCCTAATACTACCGTCTTAGCAGTGTCTAAAACTAGCTACTTCCAAGAAGTGTTTAAAACCACTGGCTTTCAAGAAAACTCCTAAAAACCTACTGACTGACTTCCAAAAAGTGGCCAAATCCCAGACTTCCAAAAAGTGTCGAAAACCATTGACTTCCAAGACGAGTCTAAAATCACTGACTTCCAAGAAGTGTCTGAAACCACTGACTTCCAAGAAGTCTGAAACCACTGACTTCCAATAAGTATCTGAAACAACTGACTTCCAAGAAGTCTAAAACCACTGACTTCCAAGAAGTGTCTAAAACCACTGACTTCCAAGAAGTGTCTGAAACCACTGACTTCCAAGAAGTGTCTGAAACCACTGACTTCCAAAAAGTGTTGAAAACCATTGACTTCCAAGAAGTGTCTAAAACCACTGACTTCCAAAAAGTGTCGAAAACCACTTGACTTCCAAGTTCCAAGTGTCTGAAACCACTGACTTCCAAAAAGTGTTGAAAACCATTGACTTCCAAGAAGTGTCTAAAACCACTGACTTCCAAAAAGTGTCGAAAACCACTGACTTCCAAGAAGTGTCTGAAACCACTGACTTCCAAAAAAGTGCGAAAAACCACCTGACCCAAGAAGTGTCGAAAACCACCTGAATTCACGAAATGCCAAAAACCAAGACTTCATAAGTGCAAGAAGCTGAGAAAAGTGTTTCGAGTGTCTTAAATGAATGACTTCCAAGAAGTGCCTGAAACGAGCGACTTCGAAGAGAAGGGCTTAGTTTAATTAATTACTAATAGGTTTTCATTTTCAAACGTTTGTTTATGTTTTCGGAAGCATTGGTATTTTACACGCAATATAATCTTTTTTTTATTCTTAATATTCTGAGGTGCACTCACTATGCCAGTTTCAAGAGACAATCTCATTCCGGCAGTGCAACTTTAAGAGCTATTTTTATCATAGAAGGCCGTTAATGTACACTAATATTTCTGTTGTGGAAGAATATTGACTCTGGTTATAAATAATTGTTAATAATTGCCTGTAGCAGTAAACGTTATCCTCAATATTTTACTGCTGTAATATTAAACGTACCTGACTGATGCAACCGATTCGTTAACTTCTAAAGAAACAGATGAATAAATAAATCATAAATAAATGAATATTTAGATATCTACAACGACCCAGCAAGAACGAAAGGGGATTTCTTGATCAACCAAAAGGAAACTAAACGCAAACATCTGCTTCTCACTTTGTAGAGCAGGTTGCAAAAAGCATAGAATAACCCGCCTACAACTTTGCAAGTAATTATTATAAATATCCTGCTAAGTTTCAGCTGAAAGTCCACGAGCATCAAGAGGTTGTTGCAGCTCTCGAACGGTTGCAATTGCTGCGTCCTTCCGTCTTGTTTGTCTCTGAATTTACTGTCTCTTCTCTTCCCATTCATTCCGTCTGTTGTTCTTTCATTATCCAAATGTCGTTTCCATTTGAGCCTGTTGTTGTTCTTTTGATTAGTCATTCGCGTTTCCCGCTCTTCCTTCGTTCTCTCTCTCTCTCTCTCTCTCTCTCTCTCTCTCTCTCTCTCTCTAAGGAAACTGCTCTTCATCAAAAGATATGAATATTGTTACTTTTAATTCGTTATTCTCTCTCTCTCTCTCTCTCTCTCTCTCTCTCTCTCTCTCTCTCTCTCTCTCTCTCTCTATGTTCTTCACCAAAAGATGTAAATATTGTTATTTTTAATTCGTTAGTATTTGCAATTTCAGGAATAAAAGCTAAGAATATTAAAAAAAGAAGTCTTGCTCATTTGAATAGTCATTTTCTGAAGAAAGTTTGACTTTTGTGCTAAATTAGGAAATGAAATTAAAATCACTATCCCCCTCATACTTATCAATTAACGGACTCTTCTCCAAAGATCTTTCTTCTTGTTATATTTGATCTACTAATAAATTGTTCTTTATTCTCAATAGTAATTACATTCACACCACTTATTTCCTTAACAGATTCTTCTTAATTGTCTGATGAATATTCATTTTTCTCCACTTCTCTAGTTTCTGTCATTGTATTTTCCTTACACTTTCATCTTTATTCATTTTTCTCCCCTTTCCTTGTTTCAGTCATTGCATTTTCCTTACACTTTCATCTTTATTCATTTTTCTCGCTCTTCTTTTGTTTTCCGTATTGTATTTTCCTTACACTTCATCTATATTCTTTTTCTTTCCACCCTTCTCTTGTTTTCTGTCATTGTATTTGTTTTGACATTTTCATTCTATTTTTTCTCCTCTTCTTTTGTTTCCGCATTGTATTTTCCACTTTCATATATTCATCCCCTTCTCATTTCTGTCATTGTATTTGTTTACATTTTCATCTATCTTTTTTTTTTCTCCCCGTCTCTTTTGTCATTGTATTTTCCTGATATTTTCATCTACATTCATTTTTCTCCCCTTCACTTGTTTCTGTCATTGAATCTTCCTAACACTTTCATCTACCTCTGATCCTCCATCCTCCTCTCTGCTGTTTCTTCGTCTTCTTCTTCTTCAAAAGATTCCCTTTGTGTTTTGGTATCGTTGCTCCGTCTTTACTGGTGTTTTCTTGTCGTATTTTTATTTTACATATTTTTTTCTAGTAAAACATTTCTTGGTACAAAATCCTCTAGCAAATTGTCCCCCGTGGCCAATATCTTCCTCAAGAATACCCTCTGATTCAACCAACAGTGGCGTTTTGCCACCTGCCACCCGATGAACGAGACGTTGTTAAGGAGACTTCGAACTTTTGTCGTCAATGGAGTCATTCTCCTTGATCCTTGCCTCAAGAACCAACGACAAGAGAGAAGAGAGAGAGAAGAGAGGAGAGAGTGAGAGGAGAAAGGAGAGATGAGAGAGAGACTATCATCCCTAATGTCCACCGGTTACCATTTAAATTTAATCCTTAGTTTTTCCTTTTAGTTTGAAACGCAATTTTCTTAAGATCCAGAAAATACTAACAGCGCCTCAGTGGGCGTGGTTGGTATGGTAATTTTCCCTGCCACCCCTAGGTGGCCGGCCCGAGTTCGATTTCTCTGGGCATTCCATAGAGCGATCAGAGATGCGGTATTTCTGGTGAGAGAAGTTGCACTCTCGACGTGGTTCGGAAAGTCACGTAAAAGGCCGTTTGGGTCTCGTTGCTGAATAACCACTTGTGTTCCATGCAACGTAAAATCACCATTACACAACACAAAGGGTCTTTGTAGGCAGTTCGTTATATCTTGTTTTAAAGTATTGTTGGGTCATTTGGAAGTGGGTTACCTTTCTGTAACGGCCGCGATTATTATTTATTATTATTATTATTATTAGTATTATTATTATTCTTTTTTTTTTTTTTTTTTTTTTTTTTTTTTTTTTTTTTTTTGTTTTTTTTTTTTTTTTTTTTTTTTTTTTTTTTTTTTTTTTTTTTTTTTTGCTCTACATCACCCAGTACCTCTTAATTCGACCTGGGTTGGGGTATTTATAGTGTGGGGGAGGGCTTTCCGGGCTTGCATCCTGCCGTCCTTAGGAAGTACCATCACCTTTTCTTACTATGTGTGCCGTTCTTTCTAGGGATCACACCCACTTCTGCATGAGACCTGGAGCTACTGTTCAGCCTCCTAGGTTTTTATAGATTCCCTTTTTCAGGGTATCTTGGGATCGTGCCTAGTGCTCCTCTATGATTATGGTAACGAGTTTCGCCACCTGGCATATCCCATATCCTTCTTATTTCACATCATTTTTCAAGATCTTGATACTTATCCATTTTTTACCCTCTCTTTCTCTTCAACTCTGTGTCCCATGGTATTGCGACCATCAATGAGTGATCACTTTCTTCTTGATTTTGTCAATCAACGTCACGTCTGGTCTATTTGCACGTATCACCCCTAGCCGTTCTGATACCAATAGTCCCAGAGGATCTTTTGCCTGATCGTTTTCTATTCACTCCCTCCCCAGGTTGGTTGCTCGTAACCACTTAATTACTGCAAGGTAGGCTGATGTTTCTTGCACAGGCTCCAGTGGGGAGGCTTTTGCCACTGAATCATGGCCTCCTTTTTGTACTGGTTCTGTTGCAAGTGGTACCGGGCATTCACTTTGCTATGTGAGGTTTTATGGGTTTCATTTTTCGTAGTTGCCCAATTCCTTACCATCAATGGGAGAGATGTTATTTTCCGTCTATAGTACTTTTGAAACATATCTGGTTTCTTAGCGGGCCTTGATCTTGTTTTGCCGGGGCCTGTTATTATTATTAAAGTTGAAAGTGTTTTCAAAGAAGACCAGTTTATTTCATTTATATTGTTATCGGCCATTAACCGATACCAAAAACGAAAATTCTTCGGTCTTTAGTTTGTTTCATTTATCCGCAGTATAAGTCGACAGGAAAATGAGAACTAAAATTGATGTTTGGTAGGGGGAGCGGGGCGGATGTGGACGAGCGACCATTAAAAAAAAAAGAAAAAAAAAAATGGATCTTCAATAATTAACAATGTCGGGAGAACTCTAACATCACTTCTTCAATTCCATATCTCACTAAATTCATTGTGAGGTCCAACGAGTAAAATGTCTTGTTTACTCGACCAATGAAACGAAAGCCAATTGCAACAACTAAATTGTATATAGTAACTTTTATAATATGCTGACCTCTGTTTTACCTCCTTTTTTCCAGCAAACACACCTATGAGCTGGGAAACTCTGCCTGGATTTCTCCATGGATACACAATCGTGGAAGACCTACCTATGGCTGATGAAGGTAAATTCTGCACTTGACCTTGGAGGTCAACCGGTCTTTGAATGTATAGTTTAAAAGAAAAAAACTATTTATCGTAGATAGTTATTTCAACAAATTACCCAAATCTTTCAAAATGCATACGCCAAAAGATGAACTGTGGAATATAGAATTTGCGTAACTAGAATATCTGAAGTAATTGTTTTATTTATTTTGTTTTTTATGGAATTTTTTTTTTATGGATAGATTTGATTACTTAACATTTCTCGGTTTTTTTATTTCCACTTATTTTGGTGGAGAAAAAGCAAGAGGATGAAAATAACAAAACTACGCTGGTTGTATTGTTTAAATTGGCGAACTTAAAATAACTTGGAATATGGCCCAGGTGGGGTTTTGAACAACACCTTACAGTAAGCCTTTGTTGGGATGACGGTGATGTTTGGCTCTTGCCAAATAATACTAAAGAGAAAAATGATGTCCAAATGTTTTAATACTACCCGAGGTAAAACTATAGGCCGGGGAAAACCGTAATCCGTTGAATTGCACATTAGAATAAAAAAGAATTTGATTAGAATTGCAAAATCTGAATGCGCTTCTTGGTCATTTAAACGGACGTACATAAGAATGTCGGGAAGAAGTTGACAAGTGCCCTGTTGCCGCTCAAGGAGCATTCAAAGTCGATAGTTCCTTCCTCCTCTTATCTCGCGTGGTAAACGAAGAAATAAATACCAAAATAAAAGCCGGACCGCGAATCCTGGATACCTATTCGCGAGAGAGTCGTCAGTTCACCGGGTAGTTTGACTGCGGTGACAAAAAGAGCCGAAGTCAATTTCCTAATGGTTCTCGTTGGGAATATTCCTCTCGCTCTCGCCCTACCTTTATGGTATCTAGGAATTATGTCTTTACCTGCGAGGTAGTTTTTGGAGAGTTTACACTCACGATCCCAGAAGTCCCTTAGAAATCTGGAGAAATATTATTTGATCCAGCCACTAGAGCAAAATGGAATCCGGGAGGTGGTGATTGTATCCAATTCTAAAAAAAAGCATTGGGGCAATATTAGTAGTGATGTCATAGTTCATCAGATTTCTCGCCTCCAGTTTCGGAATTGTATAGAATAACGACCCAAGAAAATTCGTGCACCCAGACTTCACGTGACATGAGTGAGTGTGGAGTCGTAATAATAATAATAATAATGATTATATATATATATATATATATATATAATATATATATAGAATTATATATATATATATAACTCAACTAGAATATTATTATATGTGTGTGTGTGTGTTTGGTTGTGTGTGTTTGGTGTGTGTGTGTGGTGTGTGTGTGTGGTGTGTGTGTGTTTGCTGTGTGTTGTGTTGTGTGGGTTTTGGCGAGGGAGAAACAGTTTTCATAAGATTTAAATGACAAAAACAGTAGTTCGTGTAACCAAATTATTAATCAAAATTTCATTAGATGATTGTATCAACCTAAAATAATTCTTTATTGCTAACGTGGAACTTACGTCAAGAGGATAGGCGAAATACGCTGATAGTTATACGGTTATCGGGTGAACGATTTCTTTTTTCAGTTAGGGCTCACCGAGCGCCTCTGACCAGTTCTCCTCTCTCTCTCTCTCTTCCTCTATCTCTCTCATCTCCTCTCCTCTCTTCTCTCTCGTCTCTCCCCACTTGGTACATAAGTTCATTTCTTAGGTTAACCGAATGAAAAATGTTTTTTTTTTAAAAAGGTTGTGCCCAGCACAATTAGTAAATGACTATTAAGGAGAGATTTTCCTGTGGGTTTACCTTTTATATAAAAAGAACAAAAAAAATAAAGATGAGGGATTTTGCATGCATAAAACTAAACATACTCCAGAAAAATATGAACACAATTAATTTATTAAAGGAAAACCTATATATATATATATATATATATAATTATATTATATATATATATAAATATATATATATATATATATAGATATATAATATTTATAGATATATATATATATGTGTGTGTGTGTGTGTGTGGTGTGTGTGTGTGTATGTATTATTATATATATATATATATATAATATATATATATAATTATTATATTATATAATATATATAATATATAATATATATATATATTATTTTATGTATGTAATATATATGTATATTTAGTTATATATATAGTATGTATATATATGTATATATGTATAGTATATATATATCATATATATATATACATATTTTGTTAAACTTAAAAATCCTTTCCCTTTAAACAGTCCGTAAGAAAACAAAATCCAAAAAACAAAATAATTCCCCGTTAACGTTAAGTAAAACAAACTTTTTTTTTTTTTTTTTTACAACAAAAACCTTTTTTCTATTTAAACTATTGTCAACAACAAACAAACAAAAATCCGGGTCCAAAGGAAACCCCCAAAATAAGTGATCTTGACAAAGAAGCCGTTCAAGGAAAATAAAAGAAGGCTCAATCCAAACTTTCTGTTCCGCAAGAGAACGGAAATTAGGGAGTCCTAGAACTGGACCATAGGATATATTTACCCTCATTATTTTAATTCGGTCGTAGTTTCCGTTCGATAAGCTTCGGATTATCGAGCCCATTCAATTGTTTCCGCTTCATTATCCGAACTTTTAAAAAAAATGTAAAATGATAACCGAAATCAAATGTTTGTTCCAGAGGTTTTTTTTTCTCTTTAGATTTCTCAAAGGTTAAAACTGGAGGTCCTTTCATGATACATTCTTGAGCAAAAGAAGTTATTCAGTGACACGATGTTTTTTATTTATATTTAGTATTGCCGCGGGAATAAAAAGAGTACCTTTGGCAAGTGTTTACTGTATAAGAGGAGAGAGAGAGAGAGGAGAGAGGAGGAGGAGGAGAGAGAGAGAGGAGAGATGAGAGAGGGAGAGAGAGCATTCTTACAGATTTAAAAAAACTATTTTTTTTTTTTAAAGTCCTCCCACGAAAAAAGTCACCGAATAAGAGAGGAGAGAGACAGGATTGAGAGAGATCCTTGGAAGACGAAGAGAAGAGGATAGACTGAGAGAGTAGAGTAGAGACATGAATGATTTTTTAGTCCTGAAGTTTAGAAAGCTCATCAGAAGTTAAGTGACAGAATTTTTCTCTCCCCGGTTGCGTTCACCCAACCTCATTTAATCATTTTGGTTCCAAATTCGCGGAAACACCGAAACTGGAATGCACTCCACAATGCCAAGGAAGGCAAATAAAAGGGTTGAAGCCCTTCTGTGCAGTCCAATTCTCGGGCGATTTCCATTGAGGAGTTCAAGAGATGTTGTATTTCTGGTGAGAGAAGTTCACTCGTTTAACGTGGTTTCGGAAAAGTCCATGGTGAAGCCGCTTTGTTCCCTTTGCTGAACTAACCCACTGGTTCCATTGAAAACTTAAAAAATACCTATATAAACAATGAACCGTCGCTCGGATTGGAAAAAGGTCGAACTCGCACTTGTGTTGTTTCCAAGGTTTAACCTCGCCATCCCCCCCCAGGATGTTGTGTTCTTTGATTCGGTTTGTTACTTTGTTTGCTTGTAAACAGTTTACTTTTAGGCAATGTAGTTGAATTTTTAAACGGAACTTATTCTTTTTCTAGGGAACAAACTTAGTTAGTTTCTACAGTTTTATGTAAAAGAAAACTTTTGTCTGTCCGTTCCCTCCAAATCTTCAAAACCGAAGAGGTAGAAGGCTGTGAAATTGGGGGGGTATGATTTGATGCACCGCCCAGGTTTCAGATAGAAAGCAATCGATCCTGGACAAGAAGTGTTCATATTCAGTGTTCAAGAAAGATGAAAGCAACTGTACATTTCACCAATTCTTATAAACTTACCACGATGAACAATGAATGTTGCTGGTCGTTAACATTTCAGTACAGTCATAAAAACTCGCGGTCTCCGAAGCGTAAGTTGCAAACACGAA
>NC_087209.1:73871951-73922004 GCF_015104395.2 Macrobrachium nipponense
TTAACGAGTCTCGCCCTCGTCCCTTTCAAGTGCCGAGGTACAGAGGTCGCTCCGAGATCATTATCATGTCGTTGAGACAGCCCTATTAAACCCCTAATGATACATCAACACCCTTCGTAGGATCTCCTATGAATGCAAATGAGTTTCCACAGAGGATATTCGCTTCCACTTTATGGGGCCATATCATTTGGCGGTTACGATGATTGACTATGGATACGCTGTGTTTACGGGAACTGCATATCTGTTTTATCCTTTTACAAACGCGATTAGGATTTGTTTCTTACTTTTATTAGGGGATTTATCAGGAAATTGTGATTCCAAGCACCATTAAACGGGGAAATGACATTATGTAGGAGGTAAAATACAAATTTAGTAACGTAAGAAAAGAGAAATATTCAAGAAAATACATACACAGAAAGGCAGACAAACCGACACAAATACACACCTTTCCTCACTTGTACTTGTCTACATATACACTCCACAATGATGTAAAATCCTTCTGTAGTTTTATAAAATATATATTTCTTGTACAGGAACTAACAGCTTTCGACCATCAGCCGTGAACAAGACCACAGCTGATGGTCGAAAGCTGTAAGTTCCTGTACAAGATATATATATTTTATAAAACTACAGAAGCATTTTACATCATTGTGGAGTGTATCCCCATATATACTATACACACACACACACACACACACACACACATATATATAACATATATATATATATATATATATATATATATATATAATAATATCTATATATATATATATATAAGGTATATAGTATATATATATATATATATGAATATATATATAATATCTATATATATATATATATATATATATATATATGTATAATATAATGTAATAATTAATATATATATATATATATCTATATATTATTATATATATATATAATATATATATTATATATATATATATATATTGGACTGGTAAAAATGTTCTGTAACAACAGAATTCCATCTAATAAAAGGAGCCCATAAAAACACCAAATAATAGAAAAAGTACTATATTTCAGAGACTGCTGTCTCCCTCTTTCAGGTAGATGAATGAGTTTAAAAGTTTTACAGAAAAATGTGGTATTTATACCAAGAGGTCCATCCACAAACAAGCCATTTTAAGTCACCCCCCCGCTGATAATCTTCCTTTAATCTTCTTAAGGGTTGGTTGAATTGGCGCTTGACAAAATAATAAAGCTAGTTGAATTATGTGCATCTAATAACGTATTTTCTATTCGGGGAATCATTCTACAAGCAAAAATTCGAGTGTAGTATGGGTAGTCCTTAAAGTCCTGTTCTAGCAATCTGTACATGGAATACTTTGAAACTACAGTAATAAATGCAATAAAACCCAAAAACATGCTGTGGATGAGATACGTGGATGATATCCTAACAATTTTTGGGGATAATAGGTGGGGCAATTTCAATGAATTCCTCTCGAAATTAAACACATTAGTGCCCAGCATCAAATTTAAAGTTGAATGGGAAACAGACAACAAAATTCCTTTTCTTGATGTTTTAATAATCAGAGATACGACAGAATACAAATTTTACCATATACAGAAAACCAACGTTCTCACTTACATACATTCACTACTTTAGCTATCATGATATTAATATCAAGATAGGTGTAGCTAATAACTTGTTCTTAAGAGCCTACGAATTTGTTCCCCAGAATTTCCTGGAAAAAGAATTTGAACTAATTCGCAAGCAACTTTCGTCTTTAAAATATCCTGACCATATAATTGAGAAAGCAATTCACAAAGCAAACGTAATTTTCTACCGACCCCCTAAAGACAAGACCAGAGATACACCCAACAATAAAATAATAATTCCCCACCTGGACACGATTAAGAGAATAACCAACCCCCTCGGAAAATCGAACCCTTTTGTATTTACTTACCCAAACACCTTAGCCAAATCCCTGATTAACGTCCAACAAAAGACATCTCCAAAGGACTCTGGGGTATACGAAATCCCATGCCAGGACTGTGACCAATCTTTACATCGGATTTACAGGTTAAATCCCTTTCCCCAGAGATTAAATACAAACACAAACGGTCAGTTAGGTATGGACAACAGAACTCGGCTATTTTCAACCATATAAATGAACCATAACCATAGAATAAACTGGAATTTGTCACGTGTAATTTATAGCAGCAACTGCCGGTACAAGAGTCAAATGATGGAATCGGCCTTAATAAAAGAGAGGCAGGTAATGAACATCTCAAAAGGAGCATGGATTTCGGACACGATCGACAACGTCTTCATTCAACCAACCCTTAAGAAGATTAAAGGAAGATTATCAGCGGGGGTGACTTAAAATGGCTTGTTTGTGGATGGACCTCTTGGTATAAATACCACCTTTTCTGTAAAACTTTTCTCTTCATCTACCTGAAGAGGGAGACAGCAGTCTCTGAAATATAGTTTTTTTGTTTTTTTCTCTATATTTTGATGTTTTTATGGGCTCCTTTTATTAGATATATATATATATATATATATATATATATATATATATATATATATATATATATATATATATATATATATATATATATTATATATATATACTCTATCTAATATACATAAATATAGTGTCCCTTCTGTTTTTCAGCTATTTGAGAATGAGGCTGCTGGACCCACCGCCTTCCACCCTGCCTGGGAAACAAACTAACAAACAAGTTCTCAGTTCAACGTTTAAACCAACGGAAGTAGAGAAGTTTTTAAGGGTAGGAGCCCCAGACGATACACATATCAACAGACAATGATGTTGTTTCGTGTTGATTGGGAACAAATTACTTTTAAATGAAAGTAAAAGCTTCTGAAACAAATTTGAAATACAAATTAAGACTCAATTCACAAAATATTTCTTAAATTACGATGAACCTTTATGGTTTCCTAAAGACACTTTGTACTCAATCTAGAGTAAAAGTTTAAAATGTAAAAAAAAAAAAAAAAACACATTCATTCAATCTCAAATCCAATCGTTCATTGGACTTTTATGATAATCTGGGGCTTTTCTGTGACTAGCAGATCATTGTAAATATCACTAAATAGGTTTTTGGATCCCACATTTAACACCACTTAGGTCTTACACAATTATTGTCTATGAATGATATAATTAGGTCATGTAATAACGAAGGGTTTAAAATATACCTGTTTAAAAATTTTAATAGCTATAAAACTATACCAATTAAGCCTAATCAAAATAAGGCCCATATTCAATGAAGTCTTAAAGGTTATTAATTTTAAAGTAAATTTAGGTCCGTTTTATAAAAAAAAGGTGTTAAGATTTGAGATAATACGCTTAAGTCAAGGCCTATGAAACAAAGTCCACACACGCAAGGGAAACCCAACACCGCCACACACACACACACACACACATCACGGTCAAAACGTTAAAATCCATTCTGAATGAGTGTCCCTAAGCCTTTAATATGGCTTTATCTGCATTGAACAATGGCGTTAATTTCCTCTGGCATTCACATTTATTTGACATCCATTTGGGTACAATGATTCCGAGGATTTTAGCACGTCAGGAATAGTCTTCCAAAACCTATTCATTACCGGCGGCCTGATTCTATTGCAGGGATGATGGCGCGTTCGTTGCCATCTCGCTGGTCCATGAATGTCTGCTAAGTTTTCTATACACAGTCTAATCTATTCTTATTATCATAAGGCTTTACAAGGACTATCTCGAAAAATGAGTTCATCGAAATCAAGAGCAGCAAACCGGAGCACGATCAAAATAAAAAAAGTGTAAGAAGTTGGACAGCTGAGAGGGAAGACCAGAGTCGAAAGTTCAAAGGGAGAAACAGTGCCACGAAATATGCTTATTGCCAACTACAGTATGCCACGCTACGCATGCTGTAAGTAGGAAGAGTAGTCAGCAATGGTCACTAAACTTCTTTTTGGTTTAATTATCCTGACTTCTTTCTGTTTCTCATCTTTGTCGATTGGATGTTGGATACGGAAGGCGGTTATCAATTCTTGTTTTATTTACTTCATTCATTTTATGCCCCAGAACTCGAGGGCAAAGGCTTCTCTAAAGCAGGTTAAGGTCACCAGGAAAATTATGGATGATGGTAGGAAAACCTCGTGAGCTCTGAATCAAACGGCAATAAGGGTGAGAGGAAGTCCGCCTACTATTACAAAGGACGGACGCTGCATAAAAGACATCACGACCGGAATATCAAGTATTTCAAAACGACCAGAGCTCTCTGGCGGGGCTGTTTGGGTCTTCCCACGTGCGTTTAATCTCCGCATATCTGCCAAATTTATATCAACAACAGAGAGATAAAACCGTTTCTTCCATTACAGATAACAAACATCATCTTTTTCGTTATGCAGAGTTCTAAATCAATTACTACATAGGTTCACGATTGATAAAGTTCTTTTTTGCAATAACAAAAACCGGAGTCAGATTTTCTATCAACAGGGCATCTCATTTTGGTGTTGTTGCCACTATTTTAAACAGTTCCACGTGCGTTTAAATCCACGGATAAGCTGCTTAGATTCTCTCCAGGGGGCACTTTCGGTGGTCACTGTACATGTCTGGAGGCAGTTCTTTCTACAAATATATTGATTTCTTAATATCGTAGGTATAGAATAAAAAATTGGTGAGCAAGGAAATATGACGTCTCATCTCATCTTGAGGAATACCCTAATGTACGGACTCAACTGCCAAAAAGAACAATGTGGGCCTCACTAAACCTGATATGTTAGAATTATCAGGATACTAACCATCCACCTGTAAGAGACTCCGTCTCCCAAGAGAACTACTATAGTAAATACCACGAAGGGGAAACACTGGGTCACAAGTGAACCCAGAATGTCTCTCCGCTTTCGAGGCCTTATGATCAAAGAGGCAAAAAACACATCGAGTACCTTAAAATGAAGAGAATGATTCATACTACCCGATTTGAATCCGGAATGATGAACAAATGATAAAACCTCTGTTTTCAATGATGAGATCGAACTCAAACACGAGCGTGAGACTTTCCAAAAAGTGAAGAAATGGAGATGTTAAGAAAGGGATTATGGGTATATGAATGATTATAAATAAATATATGAAATCGTATAGTTACTTCGATATAACATATATGTGGCTAAAGGTAAGCTGTGGAACGTACACTTTAATACCAACACCCCCCCCCCCCTCCAACAACACATAAATGTACAGTTGGACACAGGTTTGCCTGGTACACCGTCTTGAGAGACTTCGAAAAATTACATGGTATCAATGTTTACTGAGGGAGATGGGGGGAGAACTCCTTCTCTGCTAAGCAAGAGTTCCACCAATAAGCTCAATGTAGTTCGTTTGATGGGCGGACTTATTAGGTATAGTGGGAGAAAAGACACACACACACACGGAGTAAAAAAAAAAAAAAAAAAAAAGATAAAAAAAAAAAAAAAATTCTGAGTAGTTTATATCGTTGTAATGAAGATTGTTGTCTCACTTGTAATATAAATTTGTTTATTAAGGTTTCATTTAACTTTCGGCCAAGACGTTATCTTACCACATTGTCTATATATCGGTCATATTCATTACACAATACTTAAAATGTATCAACATTTTAAAGTTATATTGGTATTGCCGAAAATCACGATTGGATCTCTCTACAGTCAGTTCCATTAAAAACAGAATAAAAACTTTATTCCTGATATACTTTCATCAAAATCGAAGGTGTGGCAAAAAATTATCACACCACCAATCCTTTGCCACACAGGATTAGCTGGTTTGAACATTTCTGACAACCTCCTAGGCCACCCTTAACCCCGCCCCCCTCCCCCGCACAGTTCATACAGATGGAAGACAAGCAGTGCAAACGGCCAGCAAGGCCTCTAATAAGGCACTAAGTAGTACAGAAACAATATCGATACAATAAGCTATGAAGGCGCGCAAATTTAAAATCTTAAGAACGTCACATGACGTAAACAACATATGTGGACGACTTCTCAAACACGTCATATGACGAGGTTGACCTTTTAAGGGTTAACTGTTGTTTTTCTAAATTATGTATGCACTGATATATTATAGACTATATATTTCGTTGACCTCAGCGATAGGTGAAGTCATTTGGGCTTTCCTTATAGTGGCTGACATAAAGAGAGCATCATCTACTGAACTGACAGTTTCCTTTTAAAAATATCCTACAGAGCATATGACCCTTATACTCAGTAACGACAACGACGGCCAAAAAATATGCCACATTTTTACTCTTGTTCATATAACTTAGATTTTAACCAAAGATACTACATTGAAAATATCAGTAGGATAGAAAGCATAACATTTCAAATAATGGAAACTATTTTAATAGACTCCAAGAAGCTAATAAGCGAAAATAACTGGCGAAGTATCACTATCATATCTGTATCGGCCACACCACAGAGAACAAAGTATACAGTTAAGGCAATTTGTGTTACCGACCTCACTGTATGAAAACAGTGCTCGGCGAGTCATTCAGTTCTATAATTCAATGCTGTTAACAAGAAACGGTGATTAGGAAGACACATAAAAAACATGTGGGGCCAGAGTAAGTAAGAAAGTTTACTGCAATGCTCTCAATATTGTATGGAGGCATTATGCCATTTTTTTTACAGATACTTCGAATATTATATCAAGAATATCATGGTTATATAAAAACTTGTTGTGAATTATGCTTGTTGTTAATTATGTTTATTAAAACATATAATGAAATAACTAGTGAGAAACAAAATGAGACCATTTTATGTCCTGTTACAAAAAATATAACATTTATATTATACAATCTAATACCTTGACGATCCACCCTCTCTCTCAGTCACTTCCCTCAATCTGTCGGACATCGAATGAACAAGGTTGAAAATTTGCTGCGATCTCTGTCTACAAATTTCCCACTGAGAGTTGATGTGAGCCATGTTTGCTGTGTTGTTCTCTCATGTTACATTTTCCATGTGTTCACCATCTGGGCCCACACATGTTCAATCACGTTCATATCTGCTCCTTTGCTCGGCCATTCAAGAAGAAGCAGGTTATCCTGTCTGGCAAACCACTCTTGAACAACGCGAGCAGTGTGAATGGGACTCCGGTCATGCATGAACAGGATGGGCCCCCCTGATGGGAAGGGAAAATTCCTTTCTCGTAACGAAGGCAAGAAGGAGGTTTGCAGCAGCTCAACATACTCAGCTGCTGTAAATCGTCCATCGATACAGAACACATCACCCATACCATCCAGACACACCCAGCCCCATACGTTGCAGGTAACATGGCCGGATCGAACCACCTCAACGATGTTACAGGATTCATATCTGAATGAGAGAAAAAAATGGGGGTGTATAATATAAATCATATATATGCCTTTGGAGAATTTAAATTCTCAGTGGTGAACAACACTGAAAGAACTCTGTTGTCTAATTATCTATTTAATTATATTTGAGGAAAGAGAGCAAATGCTGCCACTGTCCCTTACCTAATATTTATCTCAGAAATAGCACTCTTATTTATGTTTACTCCCTTTATATATTTTGACAGTCCACTTCCGTGGAACAAAATCTGAAGATTAATAATTAATGTAAAGAAGTATGCAATTGATATTTGATGCAAGTAAAGATTTTGCTTATCATACCGAGTTCTATTTGTTCGCCAACACTGCAGCTTCCCATGCGATGTGGACGAGAAGCACTTCTCGTCAGTAAAGTGACCTGGCCTCAAAAGTCCAAATCCTTATCAGCATGACGTTTCTGCAAAATCAAGCCTTCCCGCCTTATGTCGCTCCATCAAGAGCTCCTTCGTCGCTGGTATTCTGTGATGAATCATAGCAGTGTGAAGTCTGCGTCGTACTGTCATCGAAGACACTTCTAATCCAAGGTATTCACGAATGGCCTCGGCGTTGGTTAAGGGTTGCTCTCGAGCCGCCCTGATAATGGCGTGTTCTAGGGGTGGACCCCCTGGCCTAGCTAAGAGACCATATTACTTCTTAAATGTTTAACTTATAATTTATATAAACATCGCAATCAATTCTAGATTCTTAGAATTTTGTACTGGATGGATTGATCATAATTTAGTAAACATGGCAGTATACTTTTGGTTTCAAAAGCATATCAAATAGAACGTGATTACATATTTCCATATATTCTAAATTTGGTTGTTAGTTATTAAACTGTAAATCATTCCTGAGCCATCACTGAAATGACATTTAATATATAAAACTATATCTACCATAAGACGCACAATGACTGTGACAGGGTGGGCACAAATAAAATGCTCTTATAGGCTTAATTTTACCGAGACAACTCAATCGACTATCTAACTTTGTTCATGGTTGAGGTCGGCAAGGGCCAACCACCCACCGGTGTGGAATTATGGAGGTGCACCATGAAATATTACTGTGCTGTTGGAATGGCTGTGGATATCTGTATCTAACCAAAATTATAAAAGAGCGAGACAAAATACATTTAAGAAAGAAACTTTCACATTAAATAAGCAAGATTAAATAACCATGAACAATGTAACATATCCACCAATCATTCAGCATAAAACAACTTACGAAGTCGTTCAAGTTCCCACTCTCCTCCCACCTTCTACTGTACCGTGGTGGGGGGACACACCAATATCACGTGCAATGGCTCGTATCAAGAAGCTATTGTCGCATAAAGTGACACTTCGTCCTCGCAGCGCCAGATTTGTGTTCCTTCGATTCATTGTGAGTAGTTATGAGTCTGACCCATTTTAAAAATCCTGCTGACGACCTCACCTCTATTGGGATTCAGACTCTGTTTCGAGTCGAGTAAAACAATACGATGATTATATCATTATATCGTTCCTTGATTGTAGGGTTAGCCAATAGGAATCATAATCACCATGGTATGAAATGAAGATACTGCTGTTAAATATAATATGCTCACGTAATTATTGTTCCTGTTAATAATTACATTGAGAACTGAATACTCGTTGAGAACTGCTTCGTAAAATGAGCTCGGTAAACGTGTTCGAGAATTCTCTAACCTATTTCTCTGTAACTAACGGCCGTATGCTAAGAGAAAATATAGGGCCTCCAATTATAGGGCCTTCTTTGTACCCTATGGAAAGTGTAGGGAAGCCCTATATTTTTCGGTGCTATGTTTAAAGCATCTTCTAGGAAAGGGTGTGGTTGGTATCCCTGCTGAGAGGATATCTGTTGTCCTCCAAACAGTTGGTATGCCGGAGAAACGTTTGTTTACATTTGTGAGCGGTAATTACTAATTTGGGTACACGTGTTTCGCGCATTCCTGTTCTTTCAACGAGTTACTGAGTACTCATAGACAGTGGAAATGGCAGAAAAGGATGGCATAAGAACAAGATATATAACTGCAAATGAGAAAACAATGCTGGTGACCGTGATAGAGGAAAGAAGCGACATTTTATTTAATAAGAGCCATGACTTCCGCATCATCCATCGGAAAAAAGCAGCATGGAAGAAGTCACTAGCTTCTTTAATGCTGCTGGTTATGGACCACCGAGAAGCAGCAACAGCTGAAAGAAAGTCTGGGAGAATGCAAAAGGAAAGTAAGTATTCATAAACATATTAAAGTAATAGTACTTTTGACTCACTTCCTGCATACATAAGCAAGCATCAGCTTAGGGATTGGCGAGGGCCAGTTTTACTTAGGCTATATGTAAGGAATAACATACTTTTCCAATGCTGAGCAAATAAATAATTCTCATTGCAGTTTGTACTATTCTTAATTTCAGACTTCATACTGGTTAGCCTAATTGTTTGGCTTTTATTCGTAATTTAAGGCTATATACTGGTTAGCCTAATTGTTTGGTCTTAATTTCAGGCTATCTACTGGTTAATCTAATTGTTTTGCATTTATTCTTAATTTAAGGCTATATACTGGTTAGCGTAATTGTTTGGTCTTAATTTCAGGCTATCTACTGGTTAATCTAATTGTTTTGCATTTATTCTTAATTTAAGGCTATATACTGGTTAGCCTAATTGTTTGGTCTTAATTTCAGGCTATATACTAGTTAGCCTAATTGTTTGGCTTTTATTCTTAATTTAAGGCTATATACTGGTTAGCCTAACTCTTGTAAAATTTAACCACTTAACTCTTGTAAAAATTTCAGAGCAAAGAAACAGCATGCAGCCTATAAGCGAGAGACTATGAGGACAGGTGGTGGTGCTCCTCCTAAGCCTGAAGATGAAGAGACTGCTAAAATCCTTACTATCATAAGTGATGACCTTGATGGTGAGGAGAATGAACTGGACTGTGATGCACTTCAGAGTACTAGTAAGTCCTACTTTGATAATTGTACAGAGAGCTCTGCTTGGATGTTTTGCATATTTTACTGATTTTCATACAAATTTTTTGTTTCTCTATTCATTTTTTCCCATAAAATTGAGAGGAAGTCACTTGTTTTATGCATATCCCCTACCTATCAATTTATAAAGAAGTTAAATTAGCTCCTATTTGGTAATATTCTTGTAAGTCGTAAGGAAGCATTTAATGTAGTTGAAATTATTGAAGAAAAGTTGTTTGTCTTGACCTAAAATGTAAGGTTATAAAGGTGGAACTCGTTGCATAAAAAAAGGGGGTGGGGGCCTGGGGGCTACAGCCCCCAGCTAGGAAATAACCAATTTAGTGCCAGGGTAGGTAGGTGTTTTATGTTAGGTTAGTGCCCCAGACTAACCTAAAATACCTACCTAACCTGTCGTTGAATTAATTTCCTAGGTGGGTGGCTGTGCAACCCCCCTTAGCTGCCAAGGGGGTCTAGGCAAATCCTCTCTTCTTGTCACATTTGGGATTACGTATCTCAAATTTCACCATAACCTAACCTTTTTTGTGAATTAATAAACTTACTGCACAAGAATCACGTCTAACATGGTGTGACCCACAACTGTGTAATTATTAGGATTAGGTAAATCATTCATCACTTTAATATTTGCTTTACTTTTAGGGAATCTTTTATAGAATTAGGAGGAATTAGTAGCCGCACAGTTTGCATAAGTAATATTTTCCAGTACAATCATAGCATTACTTTTTTTTGTGTCTTTTCAGGTCAACCACATGCTGTGATTGGTATCAGAAATGATGGGCAAAAATGTGAGATGATGTTTGATTCTCAATAACAGCACAGCACACTAACAACTCTATAGACTCCATCATAACACCTCCCAAACTCACCTCAACAGAATTCAACACAACGCAGAGCACACCAGCTGGCAAAGTCTCCTCTCAAGAAGCTAACGTGACACAGGATACTCAAACAAACACACCCACCTCTATACAGTTTAATGCCAGACACAACCCGGAACAAAAAGAATACACACCAACACCTGGCCAATCAAATTTTACCTCAGCCCGAAAGTGCCGACGAACAAGAAGGTTCACTCAGGAGGCCAGCTTTGAAGCGTCTCTTGAGATGCAACGGAAGGAACATGAAAAGACAATGATAAGCCTCAGCCTAGATATTGAAATTAAGAAAGAAAAAAACAAAACTAAAAAAAATTAAAAAGGAAAATGAGGATGCAAACCTTTGTCTCCAGGCTCATCAAATCTGGGTTGATGTAGGCAAGAAACTGTTGGAAGTAACAGGGGAACTAGGACAGGTAACCAAAAGAAATTTGTGATAAACTCGATGCTTTTAAACTGATCCAATGTCACTTCAAGTTTTTTCAGTGCAATATAGTATTATATATATTTCGGCTGTGATGAAATTGTGCATTGTGTTCTAGTCTGCATTGTATTTTGACTACTGTACTGTATATACATACTTTGAATTTGGTTTTTGGTAACTTTAAGCCTAGTGGTGGTGATTATTTTCTTCCTAAGCAAAATATTCTCTGATGATTTGCTGTCTTTTAAAGACTCCTTGGATATTTCTCATTGCTTGAGGTTGCTGCCTCAATTCATCCTCTTGTATGTTTCCTTGGGCTTCTGGGTCATCTGGATCATGAAGTTCATGAATTACATTATCTGGCTCAGGTACTCTGTAGGCGATAGCCAAATTGTGGAGAACTGCAGCAGCAACAATTATGTGTTTGGTGTTCCTCATAGAAGTTTTCATTTTCTTTCCAAGGCAAGCAAATCTTCTTTTTAATAGTCCAAATGCTCTCTCAACACTGTTTCGTGTTCTTATGTGAGAAGCATTATAGCGGTTCTCGCCACGGCCATGAGGAGCTGTCAGAGGAGTCAACAAATATTCACGACATGGATAGCCACTGTCACCCAACAAGTGTCCAGGCAGAATACCATCTTCGAGTTCCTGACAGAGTCGACTATTTTCAAAAATATTGCTGTCATGTGCACTGCCAGGCCACCGAGCTACAATGTTGTACAGCTGCAACTGAGGACCACAGACTGCTTGTACATTAAATGAAAAATAACCTTTCCTGTTGCGGAAAACTTCAGGACGCGGGTGACTTGGCATCTCAATTGCAATATGAGTGCAGTCAATGCACCCAGTTACACCTGGCATTCCAGCTATAGTCATAAATTCATGCTTGATCCTGGTGATATTATCTTGGTCTGGAAACTTGATGAACTCTGCACACAAACTTCCAATTGCATATGCTACCTTGCAACACATCTAATAACAAAAGACTGTGATACGTCACACCAATCTGATATACCAAGTTGGTCGTTTCCAGTGGCAATGTATCTCAATCCAATTAGGACCTGCAGGTGAGAAGGCACAGGACAGCCTGTGGAAAAAGAGAAAAAATCATGAAATACTTCACTCAAACCATGTCCAGGCATAATTCTCAACTTTTTTTTCTTAAAAAATTGTATAATCTTTTACTGTATTAAGCATAATATCTCTAGGCAGCTTCATATAACCTTTCAAATAATACATTTAGGAGAAACCAATAAAATAACTTGCCTAAGTAAAGTAAGTACAGCAAAT
Organism: Macrobrachium nipponense; assembly: GCF_015104395.2. NCBI lineage: Eukaryota > Metazoa > Arthropoda > Malacostraca > Decapoda > Palaemonidae > Macrobrachium > Macrobrachium nipponense. The sequence continues at coordinate 73,884,845 of NC_087209.1, forward strand.
GCCTCAAACTTTTTTTACCAATGGCACACTTAAGATCTCATAAGAATACCACGGCATACAGTATACTTGGCAAAATTTAAGAGGGTATACATGTAATTATAAGATAGAACTACAGAAATAAAAAATACCAGGTATAAATAAGAACTTATTTTACTTCAGTAAATATCACCATACTGCTTGAATTAGTTGGAAAGCATTTACTTTTCATTTATGTAAAAGAACCAAATCTATACCATTTTTTCGTATTCAGGTGTGCCTTGACAATGTTTCGCAGCACACTTCTAATAATCTTGTGGCATATCATGGTGCCTTGGCACACTGGTTGAGAATCACTGCAGTACAGTATACAGACATAACAATTACTTTTGCTTGTGCTTACAGGTAATGAAGGCACCTTATGTACTGTACCTACCTGGTACATTACTATTAAGGAAATGTTGTTAAAAGTAAAAATGAGCATTAGTACATCACTCACGAATAGCTCATCATCTGACATATAAGCACAAAAACAATGTCATAACGATTCACGCCTACCTCTGTTGCTAGCATGGGGCAGTCGATGCTCTATCTGTGCAATCAATGAAAGTGTGCATTCTTTACTTAATCGGAACCTCATCAGAAATTCTTCCTCTGTCATGGCATGGAATGGGTTGCTTCGGTCTGCCACAACCCTTCGTATGTGGCGATGCTGATAGCGCTGAAGGTTTCGGATATGACGGAATTGTCGGTACATACTGAAATATATGAAATATATGTGTAATGTAAGACTCATGCTGAAATATATGAAATATATGTGTAATGTAAGACTCATGAAATGTTTGTTAGCCTAGTGTTTAACTCTACAAAACCTAAGCAGCCCTCCACAGTCAACACTGCACAGCTAACTTACACTTTAGTAGACTAGGCATAAACTTAGATGCACTATGAAATTCCCAAATTAGGTTCAAATTGGTTTTTACACTCTTTAGATGATGATCATGCTGGAAATCAACTCTAGGCCTACTCTAGACACCATCAAAATTATCTTACAAAGTTATGAACGAACCCTAGGTTAGGCTACCATCACCAGCCCAACGCAACCAACTTGGAGCTATGATTTCCTACATTAGGTTCACACTGGTTTAATTATTCTTGAAAACCTGGGAATCATCTCCAGATGTCTAAATCATTTAAAAAAAGCAAAATTGTGGATGAAAATTAGTTCATTTTGCTAGAACCTAAAGGATAAGGTCTTTTTTGGCATTCTGTTCCAGGGGGTCACCCCCTGCCTAAGTTACTTTGATTTCGTTAGATTAGTTACCAGAATTTCTCAACTTCTCCAAGCCAAACCTATTGTAAACTTTGCACAAATACAATAATTTCTCTTAAAAACAGATGAACCTTTTAGCATCAGTTAAAAACAAACACCTTTTCCATGCATGAGCTATCATTTCAATTGGAAGAATGTAATTTATTTACGAAATCAAATGGCAAGTTTACTTGCAACTACTATTTTATCACTTACTTTGTTTCACACCACCACAAAACGATCTACCTATTATGATGCCTTGAAAATATTGCATTTTCACCCCGAAAGGATGTAATTCACGAGTTAACATCAATAAACTACAATAATAAAAAAATAATCAAGAAATTCTTACCTGTGAAACTTGGCAAAAGCTTGTTTTGTTGATAGTGTAACTCCGAGAGGGACATCTCCGAGTTCATAAAATATGAAGTTTGGCCCACCTGTGCAATAGTTTTTTCATTCTTTGTATTATGCTATTATTTTTGTAAGACATCTTTTGATAATATAAATGTTTTTCACCAGCAAAGAGTTGATATCATGACTACTATTTATTTATAGGGCTTGCGAAAGGCATGTCTGGGCCACCCTTTAAATAGTATTGGAACCACTCCTTAAATTATAGGGAACCCTAAATTTATAGGGCCTGTATATGTTCTAAGCATAGAAATTTTATATAGGGTCCTATATTATATGCCCCCTATATTTTCTCTTAGCATAAACGGCCGTAAGATTCGTATAAGTACGAGATTTTGCTATAGTGTACTACACCCAATACCGTAATTTATAAGAGTATCATGAATCACAAATTATAAAGAATAGACACTTGTCCTGTACGAAGAGGCAAAAGGCTCGATTAGCCAGAAATGGATGTGAACACAACAGTATCTCCTCCCCCCCCCCCCCCCCATTCTCTCTCTCTCTGTGAATGTTACTTCAGTTTAAGTATATTTTGCACGATTTATTTTTATCTATCTATCTATCTATCTAATCTAATAATAATAATTTAAAATGTTGTATATATCTAACGATTCACGCTGTTGTTACCTGCCAGCAAGGCTGGCATTACGGTATGGTACGGTTGATATTTATAGCCTATGTGTACGGTGCGGAATTACGCAACGATAATTTTACCAAAGTACGGTACGGTACAGTTCAGGTACGGAAAAAATGTGCAAATTCCGTAACGTACTACCTTACCTTAGGCAATGGATATATTACTTTTGGTCTACGTTGAAAACAAGGGAACAATATTAATTAATTATTAATAATAATAACCAGTAATATAGCATTTTTTTACTATTATTCTTATCAGCAGCAGCAGCAGCAGCAGCAGCAGCAGCAGCAGCAGCAGCAGCAGCAGCAGTAGTAGTAGCTATTAATATTTTTGTCTTAAGATCAAAATTTTTTTTTCTTTCTTTAGTGACTATTGACTTGGGTTATGAGTAAATAATTATAATTATTAGAGTGAGAGATATCTGCATGTATGGTGGAGTAGTAGAACGATAGACACTGTGATTGATGGTAAATCTACTGTTATACTTGTGTTTGGTTACCTCCTTGGCAATCTTCATTTGGACTCAGGGCATCAGCCATATGCTTGCATTACGAAGGTGAAGAAGAGATGGCCGCCTAGGAACATAGCTGTCGGGATGGTAGCAGAAATCCGTTTGTCACGCAACTTTTTAACTTTTTTTTTTTTTTTTTTTTTTTATAGCAAAGAAAGAGCCGCCAATTGGCTACAGATTGGTTTGAATAAGTAACTGGTTATAGTTGCTCTGTGTTACAAATAAAAATTGAGCATTTTTACCGGACATCCATTAGAGTTAAAGCCTTGAATATACAGAAATATTTTAGCAAAATCTCGTACTGATACCAGTCTTCATTACAGTGTTATGACCAAAACGTGACTGCACTGTCTGTGAAACCCACAGTAAGAAGCTTTACCAATTACAAATAAACATTATCTTTTATTCAGGCTAGGAGTAATTGTCATTTATCTGAAATGTTTTTAATTACACGTTTTGAAGTTAACTGTAATTGCATTGTTTTTTATTTATAATTAATGGTAATTGTAATTGTAATTGTAACTGAAAAGTTCAAATAATAAAGTACCTTATTTGAGATTGTTATCCTAGAGCAGCCCTCTTACTTTTCGAGAACTCATCTTAACCAAATGCAATGGAGAAATGTTTTGAGTCGCTTCCCAGTTCATTTATTATATTATTAAGGGAGAATCTTAACAAGCCAGCTCCAATTCTGAAAAAAAATTTTTATTCCATTTATTTCCTTTTTTTGTGCAAAAGTTTTTGTGAACATTTTTCCAATATTTGAGTTTTGTATTTCAGTATCATTTTCTTATAATCAGCATAAATAATTTTCACCACAATAAACATACTAAAAATTTACTTAGGCAAATCATAGGATGCTACCATAATTTCTACAGGTCTAAAATATCTTAGATATGTTTGTTTTGTATTTGTACTAAAGGTATTATAAGTTACAACTTACAATTGTTGCAGAAATTGACTGTAAAAGGACACCAAACTCAAGTAAAAAGTCTTTGCAACTATCTGCATTTTTTTAAGGAAATAGGTGTGCGAAATGTAATTGAGTAATACGTTTTATATATGTATTTGTAGCTGTGATTACAATTTTGAAATATTAAAATTGTATTGCATTTGATATTGTTCCCCATCTTGTAATTGAAGTTGTAACTGTAATTCGATAACAAGTCAGGTAATTATGATTCTAATTATTGTAATAGACATAAAGCAAACGTAATTAATCCCCTAACCTGCTTAATGCTTATATTACATAAGATATGCGACAGTAGCTACTTCATACGAAATGGATGAGCATAAAAATATTGGGAACAAAAATGAAATTTTTTTTATGCATACATGGGAGAAAACTGATTAGAAATTCAGTGATTTTTCCACTGCACTTCGGCTTCTCTCGGGGCACCTGTGAATTGTTCAATAATTAATAAATCGACTTTATCTTTCTCGGGATCTATGGGATTCATGTCTGCACCCTTATTTGGCCAGTCAACCAATTCAAATCCTCTCGACCTAGAAACCATTCCTGGACTATTCTGGCCGTATGGATGGGGCAGCCGTCATGAATGAAAATGACAGGACTAGGTGGAAAGGGATAATTCCGCTGGTGAAGTGAAGGGAGTAAGAAATTCTGAAGAATTTTAACGTATTTTTCACTGGGGAAACCCTTCACTCTTGGTGATATCACATATACCATGTAAGGAAATCCAGGCCCACACGTTTACGGTTACAAGCCACTCCTGGCAACTTCGTAAATGTTTCCTCTGTGGTATCTGAAGGAAAACAATCTGAATTTTTTTACAATTTACGCGTTGCTTTCCGTAACTGGGAAAATAATGATATATCGTTTGGGGAAATGTGATGCTAAGTAACAACCCCTGCATTAAGATAATGTTTATTCATCTATGATGATTAATACTTATTACAAGTTTGCCTCCTCCAACCTCTTATACACTAAAACAGCTCGAAAGCAGATCAATGGAATTCACGTTAAGAGACACCACCACCACCTTTAGTGTTTCAAACAGACAATTAACAATTTATCATTATGAAGTCATACAGAATTTTAAACGTTATCAATGACAGTAATGACCTGAGATGTTTGCAATGCCAGTAACATCCAATCAATCACTCAGTCCCAGTGATCGTGTGATTTAATATATCACTTTGTTCAGTGATAACGATATCACTGCTACAGCACCCCTATTACACGCTAACAAGTTTGTCACCCAATCATGGCTAGACTGAGGTGTTGTATAAATTTTGATAGGTTATCTGTCCTCTGCTAGTAGTATTCGTTATAGTCTCCAAATGAACAGCAACATATGGTTCTCCGGGCGCAGATCGTCGCTCTACGAGAAAGTGGGCTTCCAATACGTGCTGTTGCACAGCGTCTTGACGTCTCCCCTGCAGCAGTAAATAAATGGAAAAGGAGGCATGCTTAGACTGGGAAATTGACCGACTTTGGATAGCTTTTATTTATTTCATTTATTTATTAATTTTTTTAAACATAAACCTTACAAACCCGTAAAATCATGAAACCTAAATTACAGTTGCCTTGGTCCTGTTGAACTCTAATAGTGATTCTTTCTCTTTACTTCCCAGAATACCAAATAGCCCTCCCATAAGTAAACAGGCTATAATTAATCTTGATTATCTAGTATCTGCATGTGTTAATTACGTATTTCAGTTCGAAGATCTCCACCACGAAAGACCACCCGTTAGGATAACGACGACATTCGACGAGCAGCATAAGAAGATGCTTATACCAATACTATTGCTATTCGTGAACGTCTGGCATTAAATGTTTCGGCTATGACGGTGCGAAGACGTCTGCATGAGGCAGGAAGACCTCATAGAATTCCTGCCAAGAAGGAATTTCTCGCCGAACGGCATCGTGCTGATAGGCTTGCCTTTGTTCAACAGTTTGTGGGGGAGGATATGGAATTTTGGTCTCGAGTTGTATGCAGTGACGAAAGGTCTTTTACTAGCAGAAGTCACGGCAGAATACATAACCGAAGACCGAGTAATATAAGGTGAGTTTCTATAATCATTAATAACAGTCAGACTATAATAATTATAAGCAAGGGTAATATTATAATCAAAAGATAATAATTTTGTCATAATCATGTATTTTCCGCTAATTGAATTATATTGCCACGAGAAGTGTGAAAAAAAAAAAAATTTTTCATTGAAAACCCCCCATTAGTTCTACTATGCCAGCTTTCAGGCATTAATCAAATGCATTATTAATGTTATGAATAATCACGTAGGCAAAATTTATAATATAGAGTACAGCCTGTTTACTGAATTAAAGAATATCATATCATAACGGACTGTTGCAGATTAAAGTTAATGCTATTATAAGTATTAATCCTTGCAGATTAATAAACATTCTTAACTTATTCCAAGGGTTGTTACTTAGCATTTTATTTCCCAAAACGATATAGCATTATTTTTCCTATTACGAAAAGCAAAGCGTAAATTGTTAAAAATTAGATTTTTTCCCTTCAGATACTACAGAGGAAATTTACGAGGTGACCAGGAATGGGCACGTCACAGTAAACGTTTGGGGCTGGATCTTCTTACATTATACGGATGATATCACCAGGATTGAGTGGAGGTTCACTGGTGAAAAATACATTGAAATTCTTCGGGATTTCTAACTTCTTTCACATCAACAGCGGAATTATTCCTCCCCACCTGCTCCTGCCATTTTCATTCACGACCGCTGCCCCATTCATACGGCCGAATAGTCCAGGAATGGTTTCAAGGTCGAGAGGATCTGCAGTTGCTTGACTGGCCAAGTAAGGATACAGACATGAACCTCACTGAGAATATTTAGGCTAATTTGGTAAAATGTTGGGAGCCTGAGAGGGAGATGAGACCAGATCAACTTATGAACCTCTGGGAACACAATGGAAACTCTTCCACAACCGACACAGATCGTCAGAAACCATGAATCTTCTATGCCTAACAGATTGTAAGAGGTGATCTAGAAGGAAGGTGGCTGGACTTCTCATTAATATTGAAAATAAATGTAAAAATTGAGTGTGTATATTTGGATTACCCCATGGCTTCCGCTGAAACTTCCATGTCGTATGATGTAAAAAAATCGTAACACAGAACTATGCATATCGTTTAGCTCCAGGTATTGATTATTATAATTTATTTATTAGAAAGGTGAATTTGATATCTTAAAGGAATTCAAAATCTAAAGGGAATTTCGCTATCCTGATTGTTTTCTCAAAAAATTATCTAAAAAGAGAACCCTAGACAATATCATCAAACTACATTTCTCCAATAGCTCTTTTTCCACAATGGACAGGTAAACGACTGAAAGGGCTGTTTAACAATAGACGTCTTTCTCTTATCCTTCCACACGAATGATAAGAGCGAAAGGAATATCTGTCCGTATGACATTAAAACATGTATCACAATTAATATATTAGAAAATATAAGCCAAGTAGATGTGTTTATCCATATCATGTAATAATTATTGTAATGAAGGGCGTGTAGGGAAAACCTCTACAGTATATTCAAGAGGGAATACAAACCCAACCATGAATACATGAAACCTCTGAACATCAACAATTGTTTATCATTGGCCAAACGAATTAAGTTTACCATATGGGAATGGTTAAAAGTTTGCACCAAGTTTGGGGGTCCTTCTTCAATTTCCATTACACGTTGTGGAATTTTCTCTGTCCCTAGTAGTTTCATTTTGATTCCTCAGTCTCTCTCTCTCTCTCTCTCTCTCTCTCTCTCTCTCTCTCTCTCTTCCTTTTCATTCTATATGTATTTACAGAGAGTGAGTTTAACCCAATCCTTCTTCTTGTAAATGTTGTTGTATTCAGAAAATCTACAGTATTATAATAATATTAGAATAAACACTAAAAACACGCAGGTCAGTTAAAAGAAAATAAACAAGAAAATATTTCAAATGGAGCTTTTCGTTAGCCATACACTCTATCCACGAGCATATCTACTTCGTCCACTCATCGGGGTCGCAACAGGCCCACCTTACCCCTAGACCCCCCACCCATTTCAGTTGTAGCAAAGCCAGGCTGAGGAAATCGGTACAGCAAAAGCAAGAAGTTCTTGTCAGTTTGAATTACATTTTAGAATCCCAAAACCTGTAAGACGGCTTAACAACAAGAACTCAATCCCCGACACCACTCCCCCCGGCCCCCGAAAAATATATATGATATATTAGTTTAGTCAAGATTAGAGGGTGTTAATGGCATATCAAAACTGCATACTTAGCGCAGTGGTATTTCTAGATGACATGTCACTTTAAAGTAGCTAATATGAGAGAGAGAGAGAGAGAGAGAGAGAGAGAGAGAGAGAGAGAGAGAGAGAGAGAGAGAGAGAGAGGAACTAAGGCGTCGGACACTTTCAACTCGTTCACTTAGTGTTTGGGTATGTTCAATGCTTCCTATTATATTATTGGTAGGAAACGCACTGCAACCGATACTATAAACTTGGCTTTCATGATAAGGTTAAAATATCCTGCTATGATGTTCGTGATTCTCTCCAATACCAATGTAACTCTAAAATTTTGATCAATTTTAAGTATTGCGTAATGAATATGACCGATACATAATAACAGACACGGTGGTAAGATAACGCCTTAGACGAAAGTTAAATGGAATCTTAATAAACAAACTTATATTAAAAGTGAGACAGTAATCTTAGTTACAGCGATGTAACCTGCTCAGATTACTTTTTTTTTTTTTTGTTTTTTTTTTTTTACTCCGTGTGTGTGTGTGTGTGTGGGTTTCTCCAACCATACCTAATGACTCCTCCCACTGAAAGAATTCCAGAGCTTATTGGTGGAACTCTTGCTAAGAGAGGAAGAGTCCTCCCCCCATCCCCCTCAGTAAACACTGTTACCATATAATTTTTCGAAGTCCCTCAAGAAGGTGTACCAGGGAAACCTGTGTCCAACTGTACGTATATCTAATGTGGCATGAAGGCACAGGTGCTTGAGAATATCCTTAAATCCAAGACAGAAAGGGAAGTACTTTCGTAGTTTATTCTACATTTTCAAGTTCACGCTGAATATAATAGAAGTTGAAAAACCTTTATATATAAAAGTGAGGACAGGGTTACAGTTTGAGAGAGAGAGAGAGAGAGAGAGAGAGAGAGAGAGAGAGAGAGAGAGAGTTACAAGGAGTTAGAAGGATTAGGATGTTTCAAAGGCTTTAGTCCTTCCTAAGAGGAGACATCGTGTGCTCACTTATCTGTAGGAGCAGGTTTTACTGTGCATTCACAGTGTCCTAACGATCTTGTCTAGCTTTCTTTTAAACTCTTCCACACTATTGCTGTTTACAACTTTTCGTGCCAGTTTATTCCACGTGTCACATATCTTGTATGTAAAGAAGTTCCCACAATGCGATGTGTTGTATCTCTTCAGTTCTAGTGTCCATCCATTGTTTCTTGTCTGGTTATTGTTTAACGTAAATAGGTTCCTGTCTACTTTTGTTATGCCTTTCAGTATTGGTAAATGTTTCTATTAGTTGTCCTCGCAATCGTCGTGTTTCTAATCCATACATGTTCAGGCTCTCTTGTGTTCTTCGGTAACCTATTTGCCTGATGGATGGAATTAACTTTGTGGCTCTTGCTTGTACTCCTTCTAATCTATTTATGTCTTTTTTTAGTGTTGGTGACCAAATCTGTGCTGCATATTCAAGATGAGGTCTAACTATTGATGTGTAGAGCTGGAGCACCGTATCCTTGTTTCGGTATCTGAACTGCCTCTTTATGTATCCCACTAGTTTCTGTGCTTTCTTTTCAGTTTTTATGCACTGTTTTGTGGATTTTAAGTCCTTGGTTAATAATGACCCCAAGGTCCTCCTCTTGTTCTACATATTTATGTCATTCCCCAATCAACATGTAGCTGGCATGAGTAGAGGGAAGAAGAAGAGCAGACTGTAAAACAAAGGTCGACATTTCACAAGCTCCTTTTTTGTCTTGATTTATCTGTGAACGAGGACAATATGAATGTTTAAGGTAATGTCATGAAGCCTTTAAAGTATCAAGGATAGCATAGACAGTGAACACTTCCTGTATACAGTGAAATTAGTGTAGATAGGAGAAGAAATTTTCAAAAACTCTCCTGGCCCGGCCAGACCGGGCGGGCCATATGCCCTCAGGCTATGGCTGTGACGTAATAGAAGTGACGTCAAGAGCGTTCGGACGAAGTGAAAATGGCTTCATTCTATGCTCCACCCATTAGGAGAAAAGACTCCGTTGGTTTAATATTTTCTGGTAAACCGACTTAAATGATGTTGAGATGTAATTTTTGAAAAGCTGAGAATGATATTGAAGATTTGATTGGTGTTCAAGAAATGCGAGGTAATAAAGTGATCTTGAAGTTCCGGAATCAGTGTGTATATGAAACTTTTCTAAATAATTATGATGAAAAAGTAATTTGTTTACCTAATGGTCTGGAAGTGAAAGTAGTTAATTTCAGCAGTGTCTTCACATTTGTCTCAATAAGGTACGCTCCATTTGATATGCAAAACAGTATGTTGAGCGATGTATAAGCTCGTATGGGAAAGTTATTGGAATACGTGATAATACTTCACACTCGGCAGACGTAAAGGACTGTTAAACGGAATACGGACGGCTAAAATGGAAATTAAGAAAAACATTCCACGGCGCTTTTCATAGAGGACATACTATTTCTTTCATGTACAACGGACAGAAAAGACATGTCTTAAGTGTGGCAGTGAGAATCATTTTGCTGTAGATTGCTCCTTGGACAGAAATAGTGAACATTTTTTGAGCATGAGAAGGATTTTCCAAGTCTGCCTGCCGAAACTACAGGGGAACGAAACACAAGGGAACGAAACACAAGGGAATGAAACACAGGGGAAAACGAAACACAAGGGAACGAACGCAACATGGAGAAGGAAAGGCAAGAGTCACTAAGTGAAGAGACACCAAATGGTAATAATGTTCAGGATATCAATAGTATAACATGGAAAATGGCAACAACGAGCTACATGTTTTAACAGAAAGGATGAATATTGAACTTGAGGATAGTGAGAAAATCAAAGAATGTGAGAATAAGGATTCATTTAGATAAGGAGGAGGAGGTGATATCTATCGATGATGAGGTACTACATAGTGGACCAAGTTTGGAAGCGTCTGAAGTGGTGATTATACCGCAAGAAACAGCACCTGATGAGTTCACTGTTATCACGACGACTGCGGATGTTCATCAAGAGGACAGAAAGATAACTCTTAACCTGGGACACGGAAATGATCAAGGAAGAGGAGGACAAAATGATGCAGAATATATGGAAGATGGATTAATGGAAACGGGTGAGATTTGGAAATTGCGCCTGGAAATGGAAAATGGAAAATTCAGATGGAAAATGACGTCAAGATGAGAATTTCAAAGAAAAAAATAGGAACTCAAAAATATTCAAGATCTGAAGATAATAGTGATGAGGAAAAGTTGGAAAAAATTGAGAGATCAAAAAAGGAAAAAGCTGGAATCTAATTAATTTGTACGCCTTCAATCTCTCATTGGCTGTTTAAATGTGAACGGGTTAAATGACGTTGGTAAACAAATTGAATGAAGCTGTTATCCTTGTCTAGTATTATGATATAGATATTTTGTTATTGCAAGAGCATAATGTGAAGGATTTAAAAGCTCTGAGTTTTTCACAAATGACTATGATGTTTTGTTAAACCCAAGTAATAATCTTAAAGGAGGTACAGCAGTTTGTATAAATAAGTTTAAATCTTTGTCTGTCATTAGCAAGGAAATGGATACGGAGGGACAGATAATAGGAGCTAAAATATCTTGTTAAATTATGAAATTCCAGTTGTGAATATTTATGCCCCTTCAGGTACAGATAAAAAGAAAGAAAGAGAAGAATTTTTTAACAATAAAATCTTATATTATTTTCGTAAAAATATTGAAAATGTAGTTTTTTCGGAGGGGATTTTAATTGTGTTACATCCAACAGAGATGTCAGTACAGGGAAGGACAATATAGTGTCAAAATCATTGCAGTCCTTCATAAAAAATGTTGGATTAAAAGATGTAACTTGCACTGTAAAGGCATTCCAAAATATACCTACATTAGAAAAGGCTATGGTTCTAGGATAGACGCCTATATACTAAACAGCTACTCATAATATGTTAAGTACTGATACAGTGCCTGTGGCCTTCTCTGATCATTGTATGGTCATTGCTAAATTCAGGATAGGCGATGTGCAAAAAGGGAAAGGGAAGGATTTTGGAAATTAAATGCGTCTTTACTGGAGACAGAAGGAATAGGCGAAAACTTTGAATGCTTTTGGAGTCATGTAAAACTAAAAATAGACTGTTTGAAAATGTAATTGAATGGTGGGAATTTGCTAAAAGGGAATGTAAAATGGTTCTTCATTAAAGTTGCAACGAGGGAATCAAATGAAAAATATGGTTTAATAAATTTATTGCAATATCGATTAAAATATCTATATGGCTTATGTAATGCTGGGAATGATAAATATATGATGAAAATTTATGCTTTGAAAAGTAAAATAAACTGTCTTCAAAATGAACTTTGTGAGGGAGTAAAAATAAGAGCAAAATTAAAAGATCAAGTGGAAGGGGAAAAAATTATCATCGCACTTGCTTGGGAAGGAGAAACAGCATAAAAGGCAATCACCTGGTAATGAAGATAAAAAGTAATAGTGGGAATATACTAACGGATACAAAGGCTGTTCTTGTTTGTATCTTAAAGACCATTTTAAAGTAATGTATGAATTTACTGAAGGAAATCACGAAGAACAATCATATGCTTGAGAAATGCAAAAAAAAGGTAGATGAAGAGGACAATAAACTTTTAGAGGAGGATTTTGATATAAATGAATTATGGGAATCATTGAATAAAATGAATAAAGGAAAATCACCTGGAAGTGATGGATTAACTGTGGAGTTTTTTATAAACGGTTTTGGTATATTATAAAAAACGATTTTTCAGAGGTAATGAAATGTATGCTGAAAAAAAGTAAGTTATCGGAATCACAAAATTTAGGAATAATAAAACTATGTCCAAAAAGTGGAAATTTGGAAATGGTTGAAAACTGGAGACCAATCACTTTGTTAAATGTTTGATTATAAAATTTCTAGCAAAAACAATGGCAAATCGTTTGAAACTTGTAATTGAAAATCATATCACCTGAACAATATTGTGGTACTCCAAACAGATCCATAATTCACTGCAATAATACAATAAGAGACATAATGAATTATGTAAGAGAAAATAATTTGAATGCAGGTATGTTTAACTTGGACTGGTCCAAAGCTTTTGATAGGGTGAACTTGCCATTTCTTTTTAGAATTATGGAAAAGTTTGGATTTTCAGTAAAAATTATTTCATGGTTAAAAATATTATATAAAGAATGTAAAAAGTATGATATGTGTGAATGGACTATTTACAGACACCTTTAATGTAAGAAGGTCGGTTAGACAAGGCTGTCCACTATCAACTGCTTATTGTATGTCATTTTCCAGAAAACCATCCTTGTACCTAGCATTAAAAACCAATAAAAAAAATAAATTGTACCTCTTACGTTACCAAAACAATGAAAAAATTAAAGTACAGGGATTTGCTGATGATACAACAGTAATTTTTGCAGACGATGATTCATTAATAGAGATTCACTATGAAATAAAGAAATTTGAAGCAGCAACTGGCTCATTATTAAATAAAGAAAAATCTGTCATCTTAGGAATTGGTGAATGGTCAGGCAGAAGAGACTGGAAGTTAACTTGTTTCAAAGTTGTGGACTGTGCTAAAATTTTGGGCATTTACTTCAGCAATTCGTATGCGGAAACTTGTGAAATAAATTGGTCAGATATAGAGAAAAAAATTGAAAAGGCAGTTAACATGTTGTGTAAAAGGTATCTAACACTTTACCAGAAAGCACTAATAATCAACTCTTTGATATTATCCAAAATGTGGTATGTAGCTCACACACTTCCGTTAAGTAAAAAACAAGCTCAAAAGGTGAATGCAATTATTTTCAAGTATATGGTGTGGTATGTATCGACCTATAAAACGTAGTACCCTGCATTTACCAAAATTAGAAGGAGGTTTAGGGATAATAAGTATTGAAGAAAAGGCAAGATCAATATTCAGTGTAACTTGCTTAAAAAGTCTAATAAACTGTAAACGGGGGTTAACCAGGTATACTGTTCTGTAAGAACTGAATGGTATGTTAAAATTAGATAGCTTATCAGAAGTAGCATATTTTACCCCTGAGTACTATTCTTTGGCAGTAGATGATATTAGGAAAGCATATCACAACAAACTCTTTCCATATATAAATAACAGAGAAATGTATTCAATCATTTGGAGGAAAGAAGCCCCAATGGTAGAAAAGAACTATCCGACACTTAAATGGAAAAATATTTGGAGGAGAAATGTTAATAGCACATTCATTAAAGTGGAGGAAAGGGAATTTGTGTTTAGGTATCATGAGTCACTAGCAACAAAACAAAGGCTCCATATGTTGAAATTAAAAGAAGACTCAAAATGTGACCAGTGCGGGGAAAACGAGTATCAAATGCATATTTTTTTACTTCTGTAGAGAAAAGAAAAAATATAGTAAAATGGTTTAATTCTGTCCTTAAGAAATGCTGTAAACTAAATGATTATAGTTTCTTGAAATTATTATTCTATGATATAGAAGCAAAATCAATTGTTGATAAAAAACACTGCCATTTTGTTGATCACCGGCTATTTGTATTGTTTGTGGATGTGTTATATACATAACAATAGCTGCCAAAATGTAATTGTTCTTTTGAAAAATAAATTAGAAGCACAAAGGATGTATATTAAATATAGATATACAAGCAATATTTACAAGTATGTAACCAAAGAATTTCTAAACTATATGTTTTGATTTTGATTTATATTGATTTTGAAACAAAAATGTTATTTAAGTTTATATTTATAATTTTTGTATAACAGAATTATCCAAATAATGTAAATTATTGGTGTAAAATTGTATTTTTGTAATAAAAGATAAAAAAAAAAAATTTGTAACACTTTACACTTATCCACGTTAAAAGGCATTTATCAGTTTTTTTAACACTCTCCTATTCTCGTTAGGTCATTTCTTAAACTTTCGACTGCATCTGGGTCTGCTGCATTTACACCTAGTTTGGTGTCATCCACAAATTTGGCTATCCTGCTAGTTAAGCCTGCATCAATGTCATTAATGTGAATAACAATCAAGAGTGGGCCAAGGACAGAACCCTGAGGAACTCCGCTTGTTACATCTGCCCATTCGGATTCTTCACCATTTTATTACGACTCTGTTTCCTATAAGTTAGCCAGTCTTCGATCCAGTCTGCTATTTCTCCTATAATTCCTCAAGCTCTAACTTTAGTCATTAGTTTCTTGTGTGGAACTTTGTCAAAGGCCTTTTGGAAATTTAAG
Organism: Macrobrachium nipponense; assembly: GCF_015104395.2. Classification (NCBI taxonomy): domain Eukaryota; kingdom Metazoa; phylum Arthropoda; class Malacostraca; order Decapoda; family Palaemonidae; genus Macrobrachium; species Macrobrachium nipponense. The sequence continues at coordinate 73,900,146 of NC_087209.1, forward strand.
TAGGGTATATCTATTGCTCTACTACTGTCGTAAATACCAAGCATGTTATGGAATTGAAATTGTTTTGATAAGTACCATTTAATGAAAAAGGATGATTTGGAGAGAGAGAGAGAGAGAAATTGATTTTTTTTTGATAAATGCCGTTTAACGAAAAAGAATGCTTTCCCTGACAGGAGAGAGAGAGAGAGAGAGAGAGAGAGAGAGAGCCTTTGTCGGTAATCGGAAGAGATAAGAAATAATCTCATTAAAGTCTTTGGGGATCACCTTGCATCGTCTAATGGCACAAGCGTGTCACGTGACCAAAAAGCCTTAAAAGGAATGAAGGTCTTTTTTTCTATTCTTGGTCTCTTGGTGATAAAATAATTTTTCCTCTTTTTCTATCTCCATTTTATGTGTTCTAGTGGCATATTAGTTTTCAAAAAACTGTAACTAAATTAATTATATTAATAAAATAATTTTTTGACAGGCAAACAAATGTGTAAATATTTCTTATGTAAAAAAACTGAAAATTGTGAGTTCATAATTATCAATATTACTTTTTATAGCTATTGTTTACGATAAGGCAAAGGATATGAATTTATCAAGTAGTATCCCACAGGATTCGTTGCTTAAATGAGACAACGACGTGGAAAAGCATTAATAAATATCTAAAACGAAATTTTTTCAATTTTTAAATTAAATAAACAAAATCCACAGCAGTTGAAATTAACTCGTCCACAGAAGATTATCTAATCAAATTTTGAGAAGAGTAATTGGAATTTTATATGTGAACTGAATAAAAATATTTTATAATGCTATTTAAAAATTTGGCCGTACATATTATTATTATTAATTATTATTATTATTATTATTATTATTATTATTATTATTATTATTATTTGCAGGTAGCAGACCTTCTTTGATACTTGTTTTGTTCAAAATAATGGCAGTTTTCAAAGAATTAATCTTATACGGGGTCTTTTCAGTTCTCCTTATAATTCGTTTTTATGACTCAGCTAGGTTGTTGATTAAAATTCCAATATTCATATTTGTCAAACTTAGGATAATTGTCAACAATAGTTTATCAAAAAATATTTTATCATATATTTTGCTTAGATCTCTTTCGATAGGTATAGAAACCAAGGCCAGTGACTTCCACGGAATCTTGGTAGCTATCTGGTGTTTTTTTGGCATTTTCTTGGATACGGGTATTATCAGCCTAGCCTTTCACAGATTCCTTGTACTGGGACTTTCCTTTCTCTAAGTGAGTATGAACAAGCGCAGCTGAGCTAGGAAAGGAATTCCTAAGTCTTGCAGGAGCTCACATAATTTCGGAACCCTTTCCAATAATGTCTGCTGGGCATGTGGAGTATGCTCAAGGTGAAAAAAGTGATTAGTAGCCTCTTTTATTTGTGCCTCAGTTTCATAGAGGGACACCAGATAACTCACCTCAGGGCCAGAGACCACCATTCTCCTCAGGGCTGATGGATTTTCAGTGAGCCCAATGGCTCCACCATCACCCCTAACGACAGCATTTGCCTGTTCATGTGCTTGATCAAGATCAAGCGCTGAGAATTCGTGCTTGGTCCAATGCACAACAAAGTTACCCTTCATGAATTCATGAGTCAATGCTTGGTGCCTACTTTCCAGAGTCATCATGCCCACAGGTAAGCAGGCAACCATCGGGCATAATTGGTGTTGTTATTGGCAAACGGTATGCGGTCAGGTCCTTTACAGACAGTAGAGGCTGAAGTTGGTCTAATGGAATGATCCTATCAGCAGAAACACAGTCAGCTACACTGACAGCACCAAATACCAGAATTGAAATTGTGGACTTTGTTGCCTTTTGTTTTGACACCACTCCCCAAAGCCCAGTAGGTCTTCATTAACCTCTACCTGTTCTGTGCAGTAACTATTGTAGGCAGACTCCAGCATCTTGCAAAGACTGCAGGCAATGACTTGGTGCATTTGTCGTGGCCTAGTAACACTTGAGACAGAGAAGCAACACACGCTTCCACTAGGGCACCAGTCCTTGAACAAAGAACCAAGGGGCCTAAGGGCAGCCATTTCGATATGGAGACCCCCAAACATGACAAGGTATTTGACTTTTCCATATTCATCTGGCCACTGCCATTGCACTTGTTTTCCTAAGGCATAGATTGGCTGGTCAGCTGTAATGACAGACAGATGGCCAGGGTTCAAGTGTGCAACAGCATCATTCACTTCCTGCATTACATGCTTCACTGTAACTACAGAGTGATCCTGGTCCCTGAGAAGTGGCAGAAAAGAAGTGATGCTCACTTCAAACTCTGGTTTTCTTTTCTGTGAGGCATGGTGAGCTGACCATGTGCGGTTAACATCTCTACCTCCTGAGTGACCAAGACCTTCTCCTGCCACTCATACTCCAGGGCCCAGGGCCAGTTGTGGTCCTAGCAGGTCTGAGACTAGCTTTGGCATTGCACTACTTGGTGGTGTTGGGTTTTTGGACTTGAAGGAAGCAGGCGGGGTATTTGTGAAGGAGTCAGGTAGCTCAGGCACTAAAGCAAAGTAAGTACACTGTAAGCAAAGCAAGATTAGCTGAAACTGAGCCCTATGCTGAGTTACACAGCAGTGAAGTCACCAATGTGTCCCGGTTGTGTGCTGACATTCACTTTTCTAACCTAAAACCAAAGATAAAACCACCACCTAAATCATATATAGGCTTGCAAACTATTATATTGAACAGGAAGACATTTTTCCACGCCTACCACATCCTGAGATGCGATTATTTAAGGATTTTGCCTGCCATACTGGATGTCATCTTTCTTTATATATATGCTATATGAAATCTTTAACAGAAACACATTTTACTTTTGCTTGGTGACTCTGCCTAAAATGTGCATAACCCCAAAAAAATGCATAAAAAATGACCAGCGGCACACGAGTCCTATATTAAAACCTTCTCCCCAGCCATAGTTACAAGGTATTCAAACTATTACTATATTTATTTCATCTATTTTCCACCCCTGAGTCCTTTCCATTTCTCTGATTACTCGGAAGATAAGATCTGCCCCAACACTTCCCTTAAGAAGGAGCTGCTCTGGCGAGGAAAGATTTCACACCACAGCGACTTCTCCAAGCGGAGAGTCCACCATCGAACGAAACCACCTGTTGTCCAAATGCCTTTTTGGAAATATTCAGGTTTCCTCGAGATTCGGAAAAAAAAAAAAAATGTAGAGTCGTGGGGGTGGGGGTGGGGGTGGGGGAAGGGGGACGATGGGATTTGAATGAATATTCTGGTGAAACATAGAAGTATCTTAGGTCACAGGAGCTTCAAGTTTGTTATGCGCATATCTGTCAATAAGTTTAATTACAATTAAGTGTGATCGTGTATGCTGCGCATGGTGAGACGTACAGACAAACAAACAAATATATATATATATATATATATATATATATATATATATATATATATATATATCTACGTATAATTACAAAGAGGTTTCCTATCTATTAGTTGGTAATGTGTAGTCACTCAAACTCGTCATACGCACAAGTTTGAAGAAACCCATCTCGAAGCAATAACTGGACAAGAATTTGTGATTTAATAATATATATATATATATATATATATATATATATATATATATATATATATATATATATATATATATATATATATATATATATATATATAGAAGGTGGCACAAGAAGGGGTTAGATAGCTTGATTTGGTCGCCCTATCATGCATAGTCATATCGCGTGTTCCTCGTCAAAACTATATTTCCGAGGCTAGTTACAAGGAGTTATAAGGATTAGGATGTCTCAAAGACTTGTTAGTGAATCCGAGGAGACAACGTGTGCTCACTTATCTGTAGGAGCAGGTTTTCCTGTGCATTCACACTGTCCTAATGATTTTGTCTAGCTTTCTTTTAAACTCTTCCACACTGTTGCTGTTTACAACTTCTGGTGGCAGTTTGTCGTGTTCGTCAAATTCAGTATCCGGAGAAGGAGAGGATTAAAAAACGAAAGAAACAGAGAGAGAGAGAGAGAGAGAGAGAGAGAGAGAGAGAGAGAGGAGAGAGAGAGAGAGAGAGAGAGAGAATAATAATAATAATAATAATAATAATAATAATAATAATAATAATAATAATAATAACCTTCATTCCAATAATACATTGGGTTTTCTATTTACATCAGGTCATCAACCAAGGTTAGAAAGCGTACATTAAAGCTATTAAAACAATAAAATCATAGTCAACTAAAACAATATACACACATACATAATATGTATATATATATATATATAATATATATATATATATATATATATATATATATATATATATATATATATATATAATAAACTTGAATTAGGAAATTGTAATTTTGGTTATAAAAACATTGTTCCTAGAACAATAATTAGTAAAATTACTCCAACATAAAATGTTCTTCATAATTAATGGTATGTCTTAAAAAGCGGTTATTGACGCGAGACGTGGCTAATGTCAGGTACGGTTGTTTCCTATAAAACTTATCTACGAAGATCAGTTATTGTTTAAAAGATGTTTTCTTAGTTTATTTTTAAAAGATCTTAGGGATTCTTCGTCTTTCAATGAGCCAGGTAAACTATTCCATAACTGTGGACCTTTAGTATTTATTGCCCTTGATCCTATATCGGTGTTGGCTCTTCTGGACACTAGATTATTTGCTTGTCTTGTAGTCATCCCTGTCACCGAGTCAACGGCTCTAAAAATTAACTAAAGCCAGTTCGGAAAAACATTTTTTAAAACTTTAAAAACAAAAACACAGACATCAAAAGTGTACTTGTTTTTCACTTTCAACCAACCCAGTTCTAGTAAAATTGGAGATATATGATCATATTTTCTCACTGTACCCATGGCCACCCGAGCCGCAACATTTTGAAGTTTTTGTACTCGTTGCATAAGGACGTTGCTTGTTGAACCCCATATTAATATATCAGTAATGAACATTAAACTTAATATAACGATTGCACTACGATTAGGCGGGTTTCTGGTTCGAATACATTTTTTAGTCTATTGAGATAAATAAGTGTCCCCATAACTTTTCTGTGCAGTTCATCAATATGTTTTTCGAATGTCATGTATTTATCGAAGTGCACTCCAAGATTCTTTACGGATTCCATAGGTTCGATGATGGCCCCATTAAAATTGATTTTGATGTTATCCCCGATTTCGGATAGATATTGCCTGGAGCCTAGGAATATACATTGCGTTTTACTTTCATTCAACAATAGGCCATTTAATTGAAAATACATCTTCACTCTATGTAAAATCTCCTCAGCTTTGCGTACTAACTCTTCCAAGTTATCGATGTAGCCATCAATTATTATTTGAGTGTCATCAGCATACTGAACAATGAAACAGTCACTTAAAAAATTTCTCAGGTCATTTACATTAGATGTTTTGAATAAAATTGGCCCTAGGATTGAACCTTGAGGTACACCAAACCGACGTTTTTGGGGGTTGAGACAACATTTTTGAGTCTGACAGATTGTACTCGATTACGTAAATAGTCTGTGAACCAGGATGGATCTATATAAAGTGTCTGACATTTACCCAGCAAAATTTCATGGTTCACACTATCAAAAGCTTTCGACAGATCGAGAAGTAGTAAAAGGGAAATTTTCTTCTTGTCTATGTTATCGTAGATTTTATCCGATATTTTTTAATAGTGCTGTTTCCGTTGATAGTTTTGGTCGAAAGCCATGTTGACTCTTAGAAATGAGGTGATTACTTTCTAAGTATTCAGTTAACTGATTTGATACTATTTTTTCTAATATTTTAGATAAGACCGGGAGTAAAGAAATTGGCCTGTAATTAGAAATTTCGTCTCTATCTCTGTTTTTAAAATAAGGAACAACATGGGGATTTTTCCACGTTTCTGGGTAGATATTAGTTACGATAGATGTATTAATAATTATAGAAATGTAAAATAAAATTATATATAGAGTATCTTTTATAAAACGTAGCGGTATGCCATCGGATCCGTACGCATTTGACTCTTTGAGAGAACTAATGACTAGAATGACAGTATCGCAGTCAACAGGTGACGGTTTAAAAGAATATAACTGGTTGTTTGGGAATGTATTCATTTCATCGGTTTGCGCTCTTCTATTATTCCTGGCCAGTTCTTCTTGCGTTCTTTCATATGTCTTTCTTCCTACATTCGCAAAATACTCATTAAATTTCTCTGCCTTGTCAGTTAAATCTTCATTTTCTATTTGAGATTCTTTGTTAGTATTATTGGGCAGATTGAACGCACTATTTTCCAGGAAGTCGGTAGGTTGTCTTATTACTTTTTAAGTTCGTTCTGTAGTGTTGTTTCATACTGTTATGCCATTTCAATTTTTACTTCCTTCTTTTTCTCTTTAAAATTATTTCTCAATATTGTATTATTCCTATCCTTCTTAATATCGTTTTGTAATTTATCTCTTATTATTATATTTTTGATGTTATTAGTTATCCAGGGTTTAGGGGGGCGGGTGATTACTTTCGTTACTATTGGAGCACATTTATCAATACATTTGATTAAAACATTCGTTAAAGTTTGTACTTGAGAACTTACATTATCAGTGTTTAAAATACCATTCAAAGTGGTTGTTTCTTTCATAACCAAATTACAGATACTCGCTTGGGAATAATTCTTAAGACATCGGAAAGTTTTCTGAATGGGTTGCTTCTTAAGTTTACGTAAATTTAAGGTAACTATGATAGCTTCGTGGTCGCCTACTGGGCTTGGAATAACGTCCGAATCGAGTACCATTTCCTTATTATTAGTAATTAGTAAATCTATCAACGTTGCTGAGTCTGAAGTTACTCTGGTTGGTTTTGTAATGAGTTGGTGTAACTTTAGGTTATTTACAACTTTATTCATTTTGTTGTCTGTTTTGAGCAAGTCGTCGTTAAAATCTCCAAGTATAAAAATATGCTTTTTTTGTTTCGTAAAATTACGTTTTTAAAAGAATCGGAAATATAATTAAAAGATGCAACATTTGCTTTTGGGTGACGATATATACAACCTAAAATAATTGACGGTAATTTACGGTGTTGTACTGATAACCATTTAGCTTCAATGCCCTCTTGTTTTTCAATGCAATTATTTATTACATTTACCTTTAAATAATCTTTGATATATATGCAAACTCCACCTCCTCGGCCATGATCATCTCGATAAATGTTGATAAAGAGGGAATATTAATATATGCATCATTCATATAAGGATATAGCCACGTTTCACTCACATGCAATAAAAATATCAAAATTGTCTTTTTCTAATAAATGTTCAACTACATGTTTATTGCTTAAAAGTGACTGTGCATTAATATATATAATAGTTATAAAATTACGGCGATTGGTAGACCTAAACTCTTCGGCACTATCATCTTGGCTATCTTTCTAGTTCTTTTGCAAAATACTACATAATTTGCTCTTGTGACCATATTCGTGGCAGTAATTACATTTTAGTTTATGGTCGTATCTACAATTTGACTGTCTGTGGTTAAATTCACCACAATTGTAGCAAACCCCTTCCGTATGTCGGTCTATTGTCAGAAAAATTATTCTGGGAGGATAACGTTAAAATTAAAATGGTTCAAACTATTGTTTTTTTGTCTATTCCTAACACTATGAGTCTCAACTTGATCTCTCCTATTGTTTCCAGTTCTCAATGTATATGGCATTGGATGGCTGGGGTCACTTCCATATCTAAAGTTTCTATGGTTTCTTACATTGTGATTTCCATAGTTATTCTCTATTACAGATCTTTTTCCACCATTGTTTTGTTTGTGTGCCATCCATTTAGTTTCATTCCAGTTTTTGTCTAACAATACTACCCCTGAGATGTGGATACGATTGCATCCAATAACCTGACTGCTCCTATTCTACTTAAATTATCATATGACAGACCATCTTTGTTATCATAGCAGTTTTCATCTATGTCTCCCGTTCCAAGCCTGAAATAGTTCTGGGTCTCAATGTAGATAACACCGTTGTCTTGACACCAGCCAAGCAACTTAGTATTAAAATCATTAATTTTGTTAACAAGATCATCTGATTTCAAACTTGGAACAAGCTCACATATTTTGATGCTGATATGTTCATTTTTACTTTTCAACTCTGCGACAATTTCTCCAATTTCATCCAAAACCATCTCTGATACATAATTTTCCCCAAGAATGTCCTGAGCACCACCATAGATAATACATTCGCTTAAGGGGTGATCCAGAGTTTCCTTTATCCATGACTTAATTACAGACATATTTGCTTCAGGGAGGGTCCTAATTAGAGTGTTTTCTTTAAAGTCACTTCTTCTTACTTCCTGTAAACTCGAATCTCGTAAAAGCAACGTTTTCTTCTCATCTAAAATAGAACCGAGTCTATCGCCATGACCATCACTTCTTTCGACACTCTTCTGTAATGCTTCTTGCAGTGTTTTGATTTTCTCCTCTGCTAGAAAGACTAAAGTTTTAAGTTCTTGGATTTCCGTGTCCTTTTCTCTCAGGTTGTTATTGATGACATAAAAGTTATCACTTGTTTCTGTTACGAATTTTTCAAATTTTCTCAGTAGTTCTGTATATCGTCGGTCTTCATTTTCCCCTTCTAGATCAGGTGACATTACCTGGTGTGTTGTTGCTGCTTCTAGTGGTGATCCTTGTAAGTTCGAATAATAAAGCATCAGTTTATCAATTAGTTTTTCCTTAGTCGTCCAAATTCCACTTATTTGTAATTGACTACAGAATTTTTGTATTTCACCTTTTGTGTAATTTCGATGTAGAACCTCCCAAGTTGGATTCCTTAAGGTAGACAACGGTGGATGATTTTTCGACGAGGTCCCAGCTGTCGCTCCTTATAACACTTGATCGTTATTTTCTTCTGTAGTTGTTCGACTGGACATTTTATATATTTGCTCACAGTGTAAATGTTCCTAAGAGAGAGGAACATTACGGATAAAAGCAAATAAATATAGATATCTTAACAAGCAGATAAGTATGTAACTCCATAAAGAGCTATACAAGTTAACTATTACTAAAAATACATCGGCAGCAAAAATCGTACTTATCAATACAAAGGAACACTAGAACTATAAACAGAGAACTCACTCCTCCTTTGACGAGATCCTAGCGGTTTCTTGGCATCCTTCGAAGGTCGCGGAAGATCCTTTCGGAGGAAGAGCTTTCCGTTTCCAGAGTCGCTTGGCACTCCTGACGGGGCTCTGCGGAAGGAACGAAATGTAAAGTAAACACCTGAGTTGGGAATGAAAAGTATAAGAAATGAGGACGTATTCTGATGGAAGCAGCCGGAGTGGCCTTTATCTTACCGAGAAATGTTCCTTACTATGTCGGTCAAAAGAAGAGCGTACCGAAAGAAATAAATAATGAATGACATGAATAAAAAAAATGAACATTAAACGCGTAAGTACTGGTTAAATTATATAGTCAGGTTAAACGAGCAAGCAGAAAAAGAATAAATAATGACACAATAAATTAAACAAATACACATTGGTCGTGATATAGAAGTCATGGCAATGGCACTCAACCTTTATGAGTGCCATCAGATCTCGTATGAGTGGGACGAGTCCAGAGGTCCACAAAAGGACACTGATTCACCTCCGCTCTTTAGCTATGATTGCCAATATCCGAAAGACCGCCAGGAATAAAATGATTACTCAGAATATACATTTTCCAAACCCGACTGTCGACACGTTCGTTTTCTTCAAATATTCCACTTCATAATTCAATGATTGTAGGAGGTACCGTAAAACTATTAACAAGCCTCTTGAACAGTGTTCAGTAAAAGGTGTTTAACATCTTCGGTGCTGGAAATCAAGAAGGACTCGTGTTTCATCAAGGAGTAAACAAACCAAAAACCTTTAATTACAAGAATCAGGATGTCCCAAAGACTAATTAGTCCATCCGAGGAGGCATCGTGTGTTCACTTATCTCTGGGACATGTTTTACTGTTAATTCAAAGCGTCCTAATGATTCTGTCCAGCTTTCTTTTAAACTCTTCCACTGTCGTTGTTTAAAACTTCTGGTGGCAGTTGACTTCATGAGTCACATATATTGTAAGTAAAGAAGTTCCTACAATGAGGTGCTGTATCTCCTTAGTTCTAATTTCCATCTATAATTTCTTGTCTGGTTTTCGTTTAATGTGAAGAGGTTACTGTCTACTTTTGTTATGCCTTTCAGTATTTTGAATGTCTTTATTAGTTATCCTTGCAATCGTCGTGTTTCTAATTCATACATGTTCAGGCTCCCTAGTTATCTTTGGTAACCTATTTGTCTGATGGATGGAATTAACTTTGTGGCTCTTGCTTGTACCCCTTCTAGTCTATTTATGTCCTTCCCTAGTGTTGGTGACCAAAACTGTACTGCATATTTAAGATGGGGTCAAAGTACTGATGTGTAGAGCAGCGGCACCGTTTCCTTGTTTCTGTATTTCAAATGAAAAATCGATGTGATGCTTAAAGAATCAATTTAAATCTTGATGTGAGAGAGAGAGAGAGAGAGAGAGAGAGAGAGAGATATTGTTCTTGTTTGCTTGTATGGTGTTTTTACGTTGCATGGAACCACTGGTTAATTATTTAGCAACAGGACCAACGGCTTTACGTCCGAACCACGTCGAGAGTGAACTTCTATCACCAGAAATACACATCTCTCACCCCTCAGTGAAATGCCAGGGAGTCGAACTTACGGCCACCGAGGTGGTACGCCAACACCATACTGACCACGCTACTGAGGCACAAGAGAGAGAGAGAGAGAGAGAGAGAGAGAGAGAGAGAGACAGGCCTCCGTTCTTTACTCCTACATCAAAGTCGTTAGTAAAAAAATGATTTCCTGGATATGAGACGCCTAATTACTCTTTATGCGTCATTTTAAAACTGATAAGTCTAAAGTGAAGAGGTGTTTTTAAGCCGAAACGTACACCTTCTCATTTGAAAGAGCCCGGTATAAAGGGCTAAAATGTTTTTAATTACTTTCTTCAAACTCTCAATTTCCCAGTTCCCGGAACTGTCGATGCAACGTTCTCATCAAAGCCTCACACACTTTTCTTAACGACAAAGACTAATTATTAAAAATCCTCTCGAAGCCCAATGTTCTCGACGATGGTGCAATAACGAATGATTTGGAGAGGAATCTCTCTCTCTCTCTCTCTCTCTCTCTCTCTCTCTCTCTCTCTCTCTCTCTCTATATGATATATATATATATATATATATATATATATATATATATATATATATATATATATATATATATATATATATACGTATATATATATATATATATACTATATGCTATACTATTTACTGTATGTATATATATATATATATATATATATATATATATATATATATATATATATATATATATATATATATAAAGAAATAAAAGGCCCATGAAACACAATTTGAACGTTGCAACCATGTATTTCGAGCACTTCCTTCTGTGCTCCTGATAATGGTAAAATATGGACATAGGATGTCTTACATATATGCTTGTAAGATATACTGTGTCCATATTTTACCAGTGATCTGGAGAACAGAAGGAAGTGCTCGAAATATATGGTTGCAACGGTCATATTGTGTTATATGGCCTTTTATCTTCAATATTATACTGTTTGTATTACAGTAAAAAAAGAAAGACATTCTATATATATATATATATATATATATATATTATATATATATATATATATATATATATATATATAATTATTTTCTTCTTCTAGCTTAAACCCATTTTTATATGGGGTCGCCATTGCGAATGAATCGTCTCCATCGATTTCTGTCCTGTGCCTCGTTCTCCATTTATACCTTTCAATACCCATATCTTCCCGTACACAATCTCTTTCTTGGTCTTCCCTTCTTCCTTCTTCCCGCACTTCTATTTCCATCGTATGTCTTCCAACACGACGTTCCTCCCTTCGTAACAGGTGTCCATACCATCGAAGCCTTCCTTCCTGTATTTTTCTTCGATATTTCAACTAAAACCAATTTGTCGATTCTCTTATATACTCATTTCTAATCCTATCTTCCCTTGTTACTCCAACATCCATCTCAACATTCTCATTTCTACTACATCCATCTTCTTCTCCTCTGTTTTCCTCATAACTCCGCTGTTTCTGTTCCATCATAACATTGCTGGTCTGATCACCGTCCTATGGAACTTTCCTTTCAATTTCAGAGGGACCTTCTTGTCACGGGAGGAGGACCCTGATGCAGACCTCCCAGTTATTCCATCCTGCCTGAATTCGGTGTCTCACCTCTTGGTCCATGCTTCAACTATCCTCTAATACGGACCCTAAGTACTTGAACTTCTGTACTTTCTTTATTTCTTCCCCACCCAATCTTATGCTACTTCCACCGTCCTCAGTAATACTGGAACACATATATTCGGTTTTGATCTGCTTGTTCTCATTCCTCTCTCCTCAAGTGCTGCTCTCCACCTCTCCAACCTCCCTCCAACCTCCCTCCCCTCTGAACACAACACATGTCATCCGTGTATAATATGCACCATGGCACTGCTTCTCTAACATCCCTGGTCATTACATCCACACGATGTTGAATGAATGGGCTAAGTGCTGACCCCTGGTGTAGTCCAACTCCTATCTCAAATCCATCCGTCTCTCCAACACTGCTCCTCACTCTAGTGTACACATTCCTGTACATCTCCTGAATAATTCTGACATACTTTTCCGGTACCATCTTCTATATAATATGGTAAGTTATATATATATATATATCTTATTGGTTATTTATATCGTTGAGTTTCGGGACGAAGTAATAGCCTTCCTGCACCCTCTCATTCAATATTACTTTTTCGTATAATTCTATGATATTTTACAATAATTTGTTTTTCCCTTTTGTTTATAATTTTATTTTTCATTAATTATACCATTTCTAAAAAAAAAATCTCTGCAACTATATGTTCATTATGACTCTGGGCGCTGGACAGTGAAACAGAACTGGAACTAGAGAAAATGAAAATAAAGAACATATTCACATATACTATGTGTGTATGTATATACATATGGATATATATATATATATATATATATATATATATATATATATATATTTATATATATATATATATATATATATATATATATATATATAATATATATATTTAATATATATATATATATATATATCTATATATATATATATAGATATATATATATATATATATATATATATATTATATATATATATATATATATATATATCATATATATTATATAATATATTATATATCTATATATATATATATATCTTATATAATATATAATTATATTTTTTATTATATATACATATATATATATATATTACATATATATATATATCTATATATATAATATATATATATATATAGAGAGAGAGAGAGAGAGAGAGAGAGAGAGAGAGAGAGAGAGAGAGAGAGGTGGATAGATACTCTCCAATTTAAGTCTTAACTTACCCAAGCATGTATTCATATACGTGAATATGTATACAGAAACGTTTAAAAAACGAAAAGGTGAGGAAGAAGAAACAAGCCCTGGGACCAATGAGGTCATTCAGCGCTGAAAGGAAAATTGACAGCACAAAGGTTTGAAAGGTGCAGCAGGAGGAAAACCACGCAGCACCACTATGAAACAACTGTTAAGAGAGGGTGGAAAGTAAGATGAAAGATAATATGAACGGAGGTACAGTAAAAGGAATGAAAGGGAGTGCAGCTAGGGGCCGAGGGGTGGCTGCAAAGAACCTTATGCGGAGATGCAAAGCAGGTGGAAAGTTCAGTGCAGATGAAAGGAATAATTAGTGGTCTGAGATGATTTGGTCATGTCAGGAGAAGAGGGAGAGGAAGATCCTGTGAGTTCTGGAGGTTTGCTGTTAAGGTATTGAAAGGAAGGACTTCAACATCCAGTAACTTGAGACTGCGTGAAAGATAAGGCTTCATGTCCCAGGGACGTTTCAAGGCATTGCTATAGTAGATTCACATCAACCGTGCATTTGATGTCTAGGCCAATCCCTTCCGACGCTCCTGATTGGCTGTTGATAAGCCAATCACGGGACTGAAAACTGTCAGTCTCTCTCGAGAGTTCACATGAGTAGGATCTATATTCCACCTCTCCTGAGGGATACGTCTTTCGAAATCATCCCTCAGGAGAGGTGGAACATGCATCCTGCCTATGTGAACTCTCGAGAGAGACAGTTTCCAGCCCTGTGATTGTCCCCTATCAACAACCAATCAGGAGCGTCGCTAGGGACTGGCCTAGACGTCAAATGCACGGTTGATGTGAATCTACTATAGTTCCTCGCTGGACGAGTCGGTTACGAGCTCGACTACCGATCTCAGGGTCCGGGTTCGATTCTCTGCTCTGCCAACGAGAAATCAGAGGAATTTATTTCTGGTGATAGAAATTCATTTCTCGACGTGGTTCGGATATCTCAATAAGCTGTAGGCTCCGATGCTAAGTAACCAATTGGTTCCTAGCCACGTAAGAATGGCTAATCCTTCGGGCCAGCCCTGGGAGAGCTTTTAATCAGCTCAGTGGTTTGGTGAAACTAAGATATACTTGACTTTTTCGACGCGCTGCTGATGAGTAGTCTGTGGGTGAAGTGAATCATGCTGTGGAGGGTTTATGGGTAGTGTGTTGACCCACCATTCAGAATTGAGCATATTAATGTATCATTGTTTATCGTCTTGTCTTTCTCGGCATACCTGAAGGGAAAACAGCTTAACACAGAGAGAGAGAGAGAGAGAGAGAGAGAGAGAGAGAGGAAATTTATGGAACATCAAAAGCAGCTCTGTACCAAGAAAAACAAAATAACAGAACAAAAGGCTTCTTAAAAAACTACAGAATGAAGCCTTCTAAGAAAAAGAAAAAAAAAGAGAAAAACACTGACGACCTTGCTTTCCCGGATACAAAGGCAAAACTAAACTCTAAGAGCAGTTGCGTTACATATATCCATAACGTAATGAAATCTTCACCCCAGAGAAATAGATTTCTGTCTCGATATCATGATACTGAAAATGAAAGACACTTACTTCAACAGTTCACACTTGGCAACAGGTATTCATGAAACAGTCTTTACAAATTTATGTGTACGTATACGTATGTATGCAAGTGTCTGAATCTTTTTACAGTTCAAAATCTGTTTATTCAACTATTTTCCTTTCAACTCCGCAAAGCTCCAACAATATACCTGCTTTGCCACGATTCTCCTCTATAGCTACTCCCGCCTTTTATCTCTCTTCCAGCTTCGGAGATCAAAAGGAAATAAATAAAAAAAGGGGTCTTTTTCCAGATAATAAAAAAACGTCTTTGTGACTAAAGTTACAAATAGCGTAATCTCAGTCTCTCAAAAGAACGGCCACGGAACGCTTAATATCTTCCGGCAAGAGCCTATTCCGAAGACGGGGAAAAAAATAGCCTTACTGAACTACAGTTCTCAATAAGGAATATGAATGCTCACTCCTTTATTCTCTCTCTCCTTCCCACACTCACTTGTTTTTTTTTACCTTTACGTTTTCTGAAGCATATAATTCACCGTTTGGTTTACGTAAAATGTGGGTATTTGTGAAATTGTCAAATATATTGCATACCAAAATGAAAATGATCTCTCTGAAAAGATAGACAAGCGAGAACTTGGAGAGCTCTGGGACCTACCATTCGGTCTCAGTAATCGAGTATTTTACTCCTTGGAAACTTTCGTCGTTTATTCTTATATAGGAAATTACATCCTTGGAGACTCTTCGCCATTCGATCCTGTTGAAAAGATCTCTTGAACGTGGAGGACTGTTCAAACTTAGGTTGTCCACCTTAAATACGACTCTAGGTATATAGTCACTCATATAAGTTCCTGGATGTCTCCGGGCATAAAGCTGAATTCCATCCAACCCCTTTCTGGAATTGGGTCTGTATAGTGACGTAAGATGGGCACACACAGGAACTTTCTACACCAGTTTCTCACTCCCAGACACCTGTCATCCAGAAAGGGGTGAAATGAAAATCTCTCTCAAACACCCGGACATCCATGAACTTATAGGAGTGACTATATATGTACTTCCATTCCCCATACTTATGAAGGGTCAAGTGGTGGAAGAGGTTGGCCCCGGGCTGGACGACGGAAATGGGCAGTTTATTACCCGAGGGCTGTCGTTGTCAATCACAGAAAAACAGGACTGCACAGCGTTTTATACAACAAAATCATTACAGCAATTAATAAAATCACTCTGAGGTGGACGCGATGAAATTATAGAGGAATAAAAATAGGAGCCAGGTAAAGTTGAAGGAGTTGGACAGCTATGTGAAAAGAGCAAAGGCAGAGGTCGTCTTTCCCAATCTCCGTGTTGACTCACGCCAAGGTTGATATGCTTTTGAAAGGAACTTCTTATCGTATTCAATATTTTCCCTGATTTCTGGTTCAAATTAAAGAGCGAAAATATAAGCATATTTCCGGAGGCGTTGGCCACAGTGGTTGCAACGTCAGTTCATAGAAATCTATGAATCAACCTGCAAGAACAGCCTAAAATCTGATGGAAATGCATAATCATGTAAATTTTCAAAAAAGTCAGTTCCTAAAATCTCGAGTATAACTAAAAGACTCTGGAAGGTTTCCCTAGTTTCAGTGAATTATTTTATAATTATTCATTATCCTTGAAATGATTTTTTTTCGGTGATACTATTCTTAAATGCATTTTGAGAAATAAATATTAACCCCAAAATCATGTCACACGCTAGCTTATTGCTTTCGTTTCTACAATTTATTTCTCAACGACTCTGAATCATTTGGAAGTCATTCGATTTGTTGCTATGCCGTACGTAACCCCTCAAACAACTGCACAATATACGTGTATATGTGTATGTATGCATGTATATATATATATATATATATATATATATATACTATAATATATTATATATATATATATAATATATATAGATATATATATATGTGTGTGTGTGTGTGTGTGGGTGGGTTGGGTGTGTGTGTGTGTGTGCGAGTGTGTGGTAAATTATTTCATTTCTTGATGCTTTAAAATTCTTTTTCCATATAAAATCCCAATCAACACAGAACCAGCAAATCCTTGCTGGTTCTGTGAAACATTTTTTTTTCATATCTGGACTAATCTGTAGATCTCGTGGGTCCCTCGAATATTTTTGGTTTCGTTTGGCTTGGGAGTTTTCCGTCACTCTCAATCCTTTTCCCTCTCTTGTAGCCCTAAAAGATTCATTCCCTTTTAAACTCTTGCAAAAACTTGTATTAGCAGCAACGTGGAGAACTTTAGGAGTCAACATAAAGTAGAAGTTAAAAGACCAATTCCAACAAAAAAATATGAAACCATTTTGATTTTCATTCATCTTTCTACAAAACGAGTCGTAACTGCCCATATTAACTACTTAAATTTCGCGGAACCTAGACTATCATTACCTGCAATAGCGATATTAACGATAACGCAATAACCTCATAATTTCCAGTAACCAGAACGGGAAGAAGGGTGAATTCATGCTGGCAATATTCCATCACGAGCTTCATCTAGTAATAGACTAAGGTTTCTTTGCAGAGAAGACGGGAATTGTGTTACTATTTATCAGTAGATGAAACCAATTCATATGGAACATGTATACCAAAGGGGCCAATGACTTAAAATTCAAGCTTCCAAAGAATGTTGGTTTCAACCCCCCACCGCAGACCTCACACAGCAATAACTGGTCATGATACACTGCCAGTGATTATTCATTGACTTGGGGGGAGACGCAAATCCGCAACAACTGCGTGGCATGTCAGCACACTAACCACTAAACCAGCATTAAACATCACTTTATTCCTACTGCGACGTTTTGAGACCAATTTTTCATCATCCAGGCTAAAATAATGTTGTATTTGCTTTGTTTTGCTTTATTCAATGTTTTCCGTGTCAACAAGAATAATGTTATGCTGTAATTGTGTATCAAGTCTTTATCTTTCATTCCAGCCTGGATGATGAGACATTGGTCTCTAAACGTCACACAATATATTTAAAGAAATAATCAAATGCATTACCAGCCCACTGTTGAGCTAATACTCACGTCTTGTTAAGCCATCCCCTGCTCTTATACAAGTATTACGTCCTCTATTGCCCCTACCAGTACATCAACCGACATTTGGCAGTTTCAGCCAACTCAGACCCCAAGCGAACAAGCAGTTAGTTTTTCTCTCGCTTTCTCTCGGGTAGAAAAGAACGAAAACATTACTAGGCCAATATTCCATCTAAGGAAAGTACCAACTATGCACTATGCCGATACGCAGACACACACACACACACATATATATAGACTTCAGGAGGTTCCATGATAGAAATGATAAAAAGCCAAGTTTATTAAAAGAAGAAGAAAAAAAAAAACATTTCGCACTAACGACTCAGTGCATCATCAGTCTGGGAAAAGTAAAAGACAAAATAAAATACATTATTAGCATAAAGGGAATTCATAATGCAATTAAAATTTACAAATTCAGACAGTAAAACGTAAAAGCATAAAAAGCACATAAAACAGTAAACAAAAAGAGACTACTAAAACACCAACCGTCCATGGGCAGGAGAGAAGAGGGAATGACATACAATATGTTTGTGTGTGTGTGTGTGTGTGAAGTGTTTATTCTTGTTCTGTTACTTTATTGGGAAATTAATTTTCACTCCCAATTTCGGGAATCTGATACTAACTTTGAATTTAAATAGGTGTATTATCTCTCAGATTTCTTTTTAGTTAGTTCTCTCTCTCTCTCTCTCTCTCTCTCTCTCTCTCTCTCTCTCTCTCTCTCTCTCTCTCGGCTACACCGGTAATGTAAGGCCTATCAGCGTCAAAGTGATTAATAACAAAATAAAATGGATAATTGTTTTTTAATTAATACTTAATCATTCATGAAAATGTCACGATTGTCCACATAAGCTTAGCTGAATAGGTCACATAGATTAGGTTTAGATGTTAACGGCTCTGTGGAAGTTTTTTTTTTTTTTTTTTTTTTAGAATTTTCTTTTTTCTTCACTCTTGTAACAACTTGCTATCAAACAAATTTCTTTCTATTATAACTGTAAAAGTACAGCGTCTACCTCCAACGAATTCCATTCTTTTAAGACTCCAGAATGCAGTGGACAACGAGGTTGTAGACTCCATAACTGTTCATAATTAACTGATGATTACACAAACTTACAAGTTACAACAGCGTTGCCAAACCTCCATTTTCCACCCACCTCCGTTCTACACCTTCTCTCGTAACACAATGAAAGAACTTTTACTGCAGATCGCTGTAGGTAATGAGTTGAATTTCCACTAGTAGAATGTCAACCCGTTCTTTTATTTTTCAATCAGAACAGATTTGTACATGTTGGTGTAAAAGAATTCTATAACATTCCCATTTTATCCACACTGAGAGCACAGCGCGCCACTTCTACACCCAATCACGAAGTGTTTGCAAATTTTATCATCGTTATCA
Organism: Macrobrachium nipponense; assembly: GCF_015104395.2. Lineage (NCBI taxonomy): Eukaryota > Metazoa > Arthropoda > Malacostraca > Decapoda > Palaemonidae > Macrobrachium > Macrobrachium nipponense. The sequence goes on from NC_087209.1 coordinate 73,919,604, forward strand.
AAATCTTTATATTTCGGCAATAGTCTATTGCAATATTACAAGACTCATATGATTAAGCAACCATCTTATCACACCTTCACGATCAGGCAAAATTAGAGGCAATACAAGCAAAACAAGGGAACATGAAGTTTACGATATATAAAGTAAACATATAAAGCAAAAAAATAAATTGAGTGCTTGAGTATCGCTATCTACAGGAACTATTAAGGTAAACATCTCGTGTATTAGATATATTTTTATGCTTCGTGTATCAATGTGTTATTTATCACGATTTCTTTATCTTTACCATTATATCTTTATTAAATGTTATTTCCCCCGATATTTTTCATCTGTTACTTTCTACATAACACTTTTCGGCCACGTTACTTCGCCATACAACGTTGAGCATATTGGTGGCCATGATCCATCACTCTTACGTCTAGACCTAACACATTGTTTGGAGAATCAAATACCTTAAGTTATGAAGGCCTACAAAGAATTGGTTGAAAATTTTTAGAATGATTTATCATTTCGTTGTCTTACGAAATGGTATGTTCGTTTCCATAACGAAAAGTCATTTTCAGTTAGTTCGTTAGTTGTGTACACAACTAGGCCTATATAAGATTGGCTTTTAAAAGGATCCTGGTTGATTCTGTACCCTATATTCTCCGATATTTAGATTAAATATATTATCTTCATAGTCTTTTTATAACACTGCAAGACTAAAGCACGGATGTTGGCCGTTGCGGACACACATCAGAGCCTACATGTTCAGTCAGTGTGGTTGCGATGCACTACTACCTTTAACGCTGCAGCATCGCCACCTTATGTATAAAGTGAACGTTTAAGGTTCACTTCACTGCAGCTGATCTAAATGTACAAGAAACACATTATGTTACTCATTTGCCCGGTCAACTAGAGGATTTCTGTCACTTATCATAAAGAAAGCACTAGCATATTGTGGGGAATGAAACTCGTCACGACATGACGTACAAATACTACCAACTTTAAGAAGTCTCTCCAGTCGGTGACGTATCATCACGCGTAGGTAATACGTTAATAAACATCAATATACACGTATTACGTTAATGTTGATTCTAAAGAGCTTGTAAATAATGATTAACGATGACAATGGTGATTGCTGGATGAAAAGCTTAAAAAAAATGATAGTAGCACAAAATAATTTTACTCACCAAAGCAGTCCGTTGCATTAATTCGTAGACAGGCTGGGGCCACCAAGGAGGTTATTGGGGTGGGGGCAGGGAAGGGGGTTGGTAGGGTGATTTTAACACGACTATGCTACAATCAGCGTATGTTGTACCAGAGGTGACAGAAAGATGTGGATAGGGCATGGTCTTCTGTAAGCAATGGCGATACGGATCCAGTCGTTGCCACAGAGTTTGGCTGTGTTCATGGGATTGAAGTCCAACCATTTTAGGAGCGGACTCCGATCCCATTTCCAAAGCTGCCGATTCTCCTTAATCTGTCTGCCTTGTTCAACCATATCACCGAGATCTATGACTGAAAAGGGTCCCATAATCATCATAGTCACCATTACCTGAACATGAAACATCAGTACTTGGGTACATCATCCATAAGCTTTAACTAGAAGCCAACGACAACAGACATATTTACATTATGTGGGGAAGGCTGGCCACATTATACAATTCTGTAGGATCTACGTTGGCAAAACACATTATAGCGTTACTATTATCGTTCATTGATGAATACCACCAACAAATGCGATGAAATTGTATATTTACGGAGCACTCAGAGCAACGACCAAATTGCACTTGACAATAACGATAGTAGTAGCATAACTCGAGATTTTCCTCTAAAACGGCTCCTTACCTGCTCTATTTTGTCTTTGGTTCAATTGGTTGGCCTTCTTACGGGTTACTGAAGAGCAAGAGCCCGTGCCAACCCAAGGGTGGTTTGATCTAGGGAAATCGGTTGACTATCCACTCGCTGCACAACAATTTTGCTCGGGCAATGAAAATCTTATTAACGGCCCTCCAGAAAAAAAACGGAGCAAAGTAGATTGGAGGCTAATAAAAATCATCATTATAAGATCACAAGTCCCTATATTAACAATTGTGTTCTTACGTAATGCTTTTTAATTGAGTTTATTATAGGGGGGGCCAATAAAAATGTTATTTGTATACTAGTCCCACGTAGTTAGATGTGCCGCCAACAGGCCAAGCGCAGCTTGCAGCAGAACTTCGAAAACGAAGGGCCTTGCAAAGGTGCTAGAAACACGTAAGTTGAGTTTGGGACTGGTGTGTCCTGCGATATTTTTCCTTCATAATCGTCGCAGTGGTTTATTGTGTGGCGTATAATTGCAAGAAATGGCTACAGGAATTCTTCAAGAGAAGAGGGGAATAAACGTCTCCCAGGTAAGCAAGCATAATGACTTTTATTT
>NC_087209.1:73922504-73942504 GCF_015104395.2 Macrobrachium nipponense
CATATGGCAACTACCGACACTACAACACGAAAAAATTCTACAGGCAAAGAAGCTGTGACAATGGCGAAGGAATGGTTATAAATCAGCACTATCTCTGAATAAAACTTAGTAAGTTACAAAGAAATGATATAGCTATTGTTGATGTTCTTTTTTAAGATTTCTTCTTTCTTCTTCTTCTTCTTTTCTTCTTCTTATTATTATTATTATTATTATTATATTACTATTATTATTATTATTATTATTATTATTATTTATTATTATTATTATTATTATTATGATTATTATTATTATTATTATTATTATTATTTCATTGGTAAAACTGATCAAATATCAAAATGGAATAAACTTAACAAATCATTAGCTTGCAAAATAGTTCTCCTCAGGACGTATGTCCTAATGTTTAAAAGATGAAAAAACGAAAAACATAGACAAGCACACACACGAACACACAGTAGCGCGCGCACGCGCACACATACACACATATACACTACATATGTGTGTGAGTTAATACGATATCCTAGTAAGGAAGGACTTAAACAAAATTATTATTGCTATATAACAAGTCCGTAAAATGTTCCTTCTGGAAGACGAGGACCCTTGATAAATTCTCGACTCAGCAAGACCAAAAGTGCATATTACATTGCTCCTCATTTGCATATCATTGCATTCTGTGAGGTAGGAGAGGAAGTCTGGCTTCTCTTTTCTTGCCTTTATTTTTCTTTTAGCTTTATGTTGAAGCATACGAGCAGTATATTTCAAACCTGCGCGGATCTTATGATTAAGGTGTGAGGATATGAACCTTTTACTGATGTTGGAGTTATTGTGTGTCTGAGAAACAGTATCTGGATAATAATAATGATAATAATAATAATAATAATAATAATAATAATAATAATAATAATAATAATAATAATAATAATATAATAATAATAATAATTGTTATTAGTGTTAGCTTGTAACCCAGTCTTCGATGAACAGGAGTCCAATACACAAACAAGATAAAAGCCGACACAAAAAACGTTTTGCGTAGCAAAATAGCAACCCTAAAAGCCAAAAACTCACTTAACATGCAAATGAAATTATTGATGAAAAACCTAAGCAGAAATTAAAGTCAAGATAAAATACAGTTTTCACTTTGGCTGAAAATAAGAATTTTCTTATTCTCAATCTTGGGATTATAACCATTTCGCTACATCTCCTTATGCTCGCAACCACCCAGCCTCCAAAGAACAAGGACAGGAAGAAACTGCAGCCCATTTCCAGGAAGATGATAACAGTAGACTATGAATATGTGATGGCCATTAGCAAGCTCACTCTTAGCAAGGTAATCAACTCTTATGTAAATGAAACTTGGCGAAAGGCAAGCGTTTTTATCTTGACGCACACTCGCGCGCAGAAACAGCTCCAAGGAAATTTTTCCTTTTAAAAACCTAGGTTCATGTTTTATGCCAAAGAGACTAGATGCTCCAGGTGAAAAACTCTTCTGGAGCAAGGCTAAAACGCCACTTCACTCGTAATCTTCTGCAGAAATATTTGTAACTATGAAAATGAAACAAATCTCAAAGGTCACTAATTCGCTAAGCAATCTTCTCTGGAAAGAATTTCCCAATGCGAGAAAGGATTAAAAAATAGATTGAAGGGAATGAAGAATAAACTACAAATTAAGTTTTCTGACTGCATATACTATGACAGATTCTTTTGTTTTCATGCATTCAACTTATCTTCTGTTTCTTCCATCTGTCAAAGCATTTTTGATTTGCACGATTTTCTTAATCCTTCTTATACCATTTTACTAAGAAGGCAATTTTAACATCTGTTAGAATGCCAGATGTGATATAAAGATAGCCATCACCCTAGTTTGTTTGTGCAGTTCATTCATAAACTACAGAAACGCAAGATTCCTTCAATTGTAAATGAAATGACGGCAAATTCTTTACACTTGAACCGGCTTCCACGGTGCACATTTCTGATATGATATTAATGATGGCGAGAAAGAGATGGACTCTAGGAAAATGTGTTAGTGCAATTCATCCTGTAAGTGCTGACTTAAATTAATTCTTTAAGGGGGAGGGGGCGGGAATTATTTGGAAACTGGCCCCTGAACAAAGCGATGATGTTGGGAAGAAATATGAAAATTAGTTTGGACTCGATTATATCACCGTAAGTGCGCCCATAACTCCAATATTAGAAAGGGTCGAGATGACAAGCGTCCGACCAAGGTGGCCTCAATCCCTACACGTTTCTGAGGTCCAGTGGAGGAAGAATTTACCCGTAGAATATCGCTATAACTAAAACGACATTATAAAAAATGTACACCTCCTGAGGAAACATTCATTTGGAACGAACTTACAAGGTATAAATCATCACGTTACCCAAAAAGGAAATCACTTTGGATATACAGTGATGAATAACGATTGGTAAGTCATGGAAGCGTTTCAGTGATTACCTTAGTAAGTCAGCAATCTTCTAATACATTACTCTAGAGGCCAGAATAATGGAAGGGGTTAACGGCGTGTTTTTGATGCATGAAAAATAATAATCTGTTGTTCTCTTTTTTGTTTTTAGTTTTCAGTAAAATAAAACCATTGTCTGTCCATCCGCACCTTTTGCGTCTGCCCTCACATCTTGAAAACTACTGAGGTTAGAGGGCTGCAAATTGGTTTGTTGACCATCCACCCTCCAATCATCAAACATACCCAATTGCAGCCCTCTAGCCTCATTAGTTTTTTTTTATTTAAAGTTAATGTTAATCATAATCGTGCGTCTGAAAACGATATAGGACAGGCCAACACCGGTCCGTGGCTGAATGTTTCATGTGCCAAGGCTCATTCAGCATTATACAGAGACCACCGAAAGAGAGATCTATTTTCGGTTGTCTTGATTATATGCTGTACAGAAAACTCGACTGCGCCAAAGAAATTCGCATTTTTGTACTTGTTCTTTTATCGCCGAGAAATTAGCACTACGATTTGTTGACGGAATTCTCGTATAAAGACGAATACGAGCTTTTGTTTCGCGTTAAATAATATTTAGACTTATCTTCATTTGAATCTCGGGATTAAAACTCTCCGTCGCCTGGCACTCTCAGCATCCCCTTCCATTCGGAGGCTCTCAGCCACTTAGGAGTAAGAAAGTCCATTTGTAGCGAGATGAAAATGCTGAACTTTAATTCATGACGAACATTAGCCGAGTTACTCTTCCCAGTGTAATTAAATTCCATGTAAATGAAACTTGGCAAAATGAGAGTGGTTTTATCTCGAGGCCCCACTCGTCCTCGGAAACAGCTACAAGGGATCCTGTCTGAATGTCTAGGTTTTAAGTTTAATGTCATAAAGATTATTTTTACACTTAGCACGTTCATTTTCTTTAATTTAATACATTCCTTTAATAGTTATAAAAATGTGCAGATTTCATGTGGAACAAATCTAAGACGTCACTAACTTTTGCCGCAGGTAGCAGTTAGGGGAGAAGGGGGAAGTAGCTTTATCAACCAATAATGCAAAAGACCACGAATTAGACGTCCTCAAGGATTCTCCACCCTGCCACTGGGCCAACGCAGGTCAAATTATCTTTCCTCTCGAGGTTGAAGATAAAAACTCTCTCGCAAGTGAATGTTCGCCAGAATAATTAAACTTTTGCAACGAGGTTAATACTGAAATGAATCTCAAGAACTGCAGTGTAATCTTCGCTCGCGTCCCGGATGAGACGAGAGGCGTCGTCTTCCAGAGGGAAAGAGTCTGGAGGGCGTTTCCCTTCTTTTCGTGCGAAGGTAAATCTAGGAAAGAAAAGACTTTTCCATTTAACCACAATCAAGATGGCAGTGCAGCGGATCTTAAAAGTGGTACAAGAAAAATGACATTATATGTCAATAACTTGAGATGTACACGCACATTTGCAAGGATACAGACAGACACACGTATAGATGTATGTATATATATATATATATATATATATATATATATATATATATATATAATATATATATATATATATATATATAAAGGTAATGCCACAGAGAAAAATGAAAAACGAGAACTGCCGAGATCGTTAAGCCCGAAAAATCTCGGCAGTTCTTGTGTCTTCAGTTTCCTCCGTGGCATTACCTTTATTTCATTTATACATAGCATCACGTTTTATATATTTCGAGATCAAGTTATATATATATATATATATATATTATATATATATATATATATATACATATATTATATATATATATAGATATATATATATATAGATATATATTCATAAGGTATTAAGCCTACAAAGGAAAGATAAACAATGGAGTAGCTACAAGACCTTTCGACTCACGTCCTTTACTTAGCTGACTGACCGACAGACATACATGAGAAACTGAGGTGACAGGGAAGGTTCGTATAAGTGACACATAGGGATTATAAGGAGATTAGTACCTAAAATCCAACACACCTGGAAAATGAGTAACCTTCCAAAACAAGCATAAACATGGGTACAATTTAAGAGGTTTACAAAAAGATTAAGTCCAACTGCCCAGACACAGGGACAAGACAATTATTAATCTTTTCGTAAACCTCTTAAATTGTACCCATATTTATGCTTGTTTGGGAAGGTTACTCATTCTCCAGGTGTGTTGGATTTTAGGTACTAATCTCCTTATAATCCCTATGTGTCACTTATACGAACCTTCCCTGTCATCTCGGTTTCTCATGCATGTCAGTCTGTCTGCTAAGTAAAGGACGTGAGTCAAAAGATCTTGCAGCTACATACATATATATATATATATAAATATATATATATATATATATATATATATATATATATATATATATATATATATAACTTAAAAATCATTGGTTACATAGATTCACTGTACAGAGAGTCTTACGAACAAACAAACAAACAAACAAAAAAAGCCATTCCTCACTATTATCGTCGACAAGGCTGTAAAGACACCAAAGTGAACTTTGGTGAAATGAAGAGAAGCTGGAGACTTAAGTCTTGCTAACTGCGGCCAGTCACTCCTGCGCATGCGCCTTGAGAACCGTCTCATTCCAGCAATGTCCGTCTGGAAGGGAGGAGAGTCGGCGGTATTGGGATCTAAATTTATACTGGAAAAAGTTGGAGCTCAGAATATCTTTGATTCTTCTCCTGCTCCAAGTTTGTTCTGTAAAACAATCAAACTCTCTTCTTCAGATGAAAATTTTTTTTTACCGAAGGGATAGAAGAATAGAACGGGCGAAGAGAAACTTGAGAGAGAGAGAGAGAGAGAGAGAGAGAGAGAGAGAGAGAGAGAGAGAGAGAGAGAGAGAGAGAGAGATAATGTTGACGTTCTGTACCACTTGAGAATGGTTATTTTATCATGAAAGGCAGCGTTCAGTCTGTTTGTCATTTTCATTAACTGAAGTTAACAGTCGCATTCTCATGTTCACGCCATATACTCTCTCTCTCTCTCTCTCTCTCTCTCTCTCTCCTCTCTCTATATATAATATATATATATATAAATATAGTATTATATATATATATATATATATATCTATCTATTATATATATAAAATTCTATAAATCTACATTTAAAGAGAGGCTCTATAAACGATACCCATATGTATAAAACATCCTCTATCTCTGGGTATTTATTTAGTAATACTCTTCTTAGCTGATTCAAAGCTATGCCTATTTTGCCAGTCATCTGGATGATAGGTTAACTTTCTACAGGAACTCATTATTGGGAAGCGAAGCCCTTACCCCTCCAAAAATACAAATACAAGCACAATAGACAAAAAAAAAAAAAAAAAAAAAAAAAAAAAAAAAAAAAAAAAGATAGGTCGGTAAATTCATTGGACAAAAGTACAAAAGATATAGAAAGAGTAAAAAATGCGCCAATGCTTCTTCGACGCAATCAAGTGTTCTGCGTAGCATATGCCACGGCCCATGAAACTCTCAATTGCAGCTCATAGAACTTTCAGCCACCGCCCATTGGTGGCCTATGTTGTTTGCACCTACAGCGGTGCCAGACGCACAATTGTGGCTAAGTTTAACCTTCAATAAGATAAAAACTACTGATGCCAGAGGGCTGCAATTTGGTATGCTTGATGATTGCAGGGTGGCTTATGAACATATCAATTTGCAACCCTCTAGCCTTGGTAGTTTTTAAGACCTGAGGGCGGACAGAAAAAGTGCGGACGGACAGACAAAGCCATCTCAATCATTTTCTTTTACAGAAAACTAAAATGAAAACTAGCTAACACCGTTGCCCACAAGTAGTAATTTAAAAGAAAACATAATAACCCACAAACGAAGAATGACGCCGAGCTTCCAAGAAGTCTGAAGTCTCCCAAAAGCCTTTACTCTGATATCTATCTCTTTATTATATCGTCGGACGATTTCCTCTCACTTGCGTCTCATGAGGAACCTACAGCCAGCATAATGGCTCCTGTTCCCCCCCATTAAGCAATCAAGTGTTTTCAAGTACTTAATTCGATGAGTGAAGATGTCAAAGAAGCCAATATTGGGGCATATTTTGAAAGTTACTGAAGGAGCCATTTTTTTTTTGCACTGGCATAAAACCGAATTCGCACCAGCCATCCACAATTTATCATGCCAGTGTGGAATTATAGTGAAATAGCAGCCAAAATATTTGTCTAGTGCGGGGGATATCCCATTCCTCGGTAGGTGTAACTGTCTCCTTGTAACTATCTCCTTTGGGGGGCAGGGGGGGGGGGGGTGTTAAACCAGGATGAATAGAATTCTTTATCGCCCACGTAGCACGCCCAAAACTGAGCTTTTTCTTTTGATGGAAGGCCCCTAGGATTGGAAAGGTCGTACACTCGTAAACCTATTCCCAGGGTGACCTTCAAAGGTAACTGCACCATTTGTCTTTTAGCACGAGTTTCTCTCTCTCTCTCTCTCTCTCTCTCTCTCTCAATATATACATGTATGTATGTATATATATATAAATATATATACATATGTAAATATGAATATATATATATATATATATATATATATATATATATATATATATATGTATAAGTGTGTTATATATATATATAATATATATATATATATATATATATATATATATATATATATATATTCATATTTACATATGTATATATATTTATATATATAATATACATACAGAGAGAGAGAGAGAGAGAGAGAGAGAGAGAGAGAGAGAGAGAGAGAGAGAAACTCGTGCTAAAAGACAATGGTGCAGTTATTATATATATAATATATATATATATAGTATATATAATATTATATTAGATATACATACATAGCAAATACATATATGTATATTATAAGATAATATTCTATATTATATAAATATATATATATATATATATCGCATACATTCATATATCACGAGCACCAATTGTGCCCACTGAATGACAATATTAAGATCATAAATTATCTTTTAGAAATAAAGATAGTTGCTCCAAGACCGTATCTTTTCAAAGAGATCATTCCCGAAGAAATCATTTGGGAACTCATTTCCCTCCTAAGAGCAAAGGACCAAACTTTCTTTTCGAGTAAGAGAGGCAATTACTGGATGCGAAAAATAGGTTCCCATTCTATAGAAGTTACGTTTTATCCTTTTTTTTTGCATTTCACTTCAGAAGGAGAGAGAGAGAGAGAGAGAGAGAGAGAGAGAGAGAGAGAGAGAGAGAGAGAGGCAAAAACTTTCCTGAGAATAAGATAGGCAATTTTCTGAATCCAAAAAATAGGTCCTGTTGCCATCCAAGTTTTGTAACTTTTATCTTCTCCGAGAGAGAGAGAGAGAGAGAGAGAGAGAGAGAGAGAGAGAGAGAGAGAGAGAGAGAGAGAGACCTGCACAATATGTTCTATCTAATATGTGATACTTTGATGTTAGTACAGATTTTTTTTGGTGCCATAACATGGCTGCCAGATTTACAGATCTAAAAAATTTTATTAAGACATGAATAACCTTCGGAGGACCAAGATGCTTCATATAATTATTTTAACTGACCACAGAAACACACATATACTATATGTATTTATGTATGTATGTACAGCCAGCTACAAAAGCGGTGTCGCCCCGCCAGGCCTGGCTCGGAGTGATCATGCCCTTCTTGCCCTGAAAGTGGCCCAGTTCAAACAACGATACATAGTTAAGAGTTCGAATGGGAGGAGAAGCAAAATTACAGTGATCAGCCAAAGGAACGCATTAATGAATGAAATATATATGGACAAAGAAAGGTAGCGAAAGAATTGCATGCAGTGTATGGAGGGAGAGAGAGAAAGAGAGAACTTTTATTCCTGTCTAGTTATTAATCTGATGGATATATTTGAGACCATCTGCTTTAATAAATATGTTATCGTATGTATTTTGGAAAATAATTATGAAATCTTATCACATCGTATTGTTTTCAGTCGTTATCATATTGTCTATATAAAAAGCCTTAAATATTGTTGGAACTGACTATTCATATTACTATTATTCTGACGGTAATATCCTCCATTTCATTATCCTATAAGCAGCTGTATTCTCTCTCTCTCTCTCTCTCTCTCTCTCTCTCTCTCTCCATCTGTCCCTCTGCCCTCCGTCTTATATCACTTGGATCCACTATTTGAATTATGGTAAACGTTCGATATGTTATTTGGATGTGACCAAAGATCACAAAACCATTAATGGCTACTCTACCAACTTGGGCTTGGCTGCATCTATTTTTGTCCTTTAATTACCTTATTACCAATAATATACAAATCTGGTCAAAAAGATGTTATACATCAAGTTTTGTTACCGTGGGTTGTACGATTCATCAAAGCATCAATTGTGCAAGGGTAATATTTTATTATTCCGTGCTAAGAACACATTACTGGGTATACTAATCTAGTACAGGATTTGGATGTTATTATATTGCATGAAAAAATAATTAAATAACATGGGTAACGGGTTAACAATTCAATTGAATTCGTTACATGAATATTTAATTGCATGTAAAAATAAAAATAAACAATACTTAATGTGCAACTTCATACACCTTACGAGTATGAATACGTATATCTACAGAACAAATTAATGACCTCGTTAATAGCGGGTCCAACCACCACGGGTGTGTATTACCTCGTTCAGGCGGGTTGGCATGGAGCCTACGAGGCGTTCGCAATTGTTTGGTCTGCGTCGCACGGATTCCCATATCTCTCTCACTAATCGGTCGATAGCATCGCATGTCCGTTCTGGTCCCATTTTTATTTCTTGTTTCATTATCACCCACAGATTTTCTATGGGATTGATATCACAGCCTTTGGCAGGCCAGTCCATTACCTGAATTTCAGGGTGCCTCCTGCACCACTCCGTCAGAATGTGGGCGGTGTATATGGGGTTATTGTCCTGGACAAAGATGATGGGTTCGTTGTCAGGGATTGCCATGGCTCTTACTGTTGGCAGCATTACATCTTGTAGAAGTAATATATATTCCCTGGCATTCAACTTGCCGTTCACCATTACTAGTTCCCCTGGGCCGTGACTCGACATCCAGCCCCAGTAATTAACTCCAACCCTCCCGCTCCTGGCTCTCTCTTAAATGTTGCTAGCATCATATCTTCTGCCGATGCGTCGCCAAACATGCCTTGCTGTGGCCTCCACCGACGTAAAGTAAGTTTCGTCACTAAAGATGACATTTTTCCAATGATCGGAATCATCAACGAGATGTTGCAGAGCAAAGCCCAGATGAAGGTCACGGTGCCATTCCTTTAGCTCTTCTTTGACCGCCGGAACATGACAACCGATCCCATGCTCCCTCAGGCGACGTCTGGTTGTCTGTGGAGTGCACGGGAGATGCAATTCTTGCGTGATGGTTACTGCTCTTTTTTGGGGTTCGCTCTAGATGCTGCAATGATTTGTTCGTCGTGTTATCGTGTTGTTACACGTGGTCGTCCTCTCCTTGGTCTTTGTTTGCCGCCACCATCCCTACAAATATTGCCATAGATAAGTATATGATATATAGTATATAATATATAGATTATAGTGCACAACGTTATATGTATATGTTATAACAGTTATTCCAACCATATAGATAACCACAACGACTGTGACTAACACTTACCTAAGTGTAGATAATTGTAATTACTGAATAAACCTCCACAAAGGCTGCAAACACACGACTGTCAAGACCACGGGCGTTATACAGATCGTGTATGGCTGTGTGTGGCACGTTACTCGTAGGAAAACAGGGATTCTTAATTAACGCAAACGATAGTAACAGTCATTAACCAGATATACGAAGACGATTTTTCCTCAGTTCGACACCAAATTTCTCTCATACTTTTTCTTTTTCTTATTATTACTTCAACCTCCTTCAAATTTTACCAACTCTCGCCCACCTTGCTATCCAACCTCTTATCCTCCTTTCACTGTCATGATTTCTGGGAAGGAACACCATTGCTGGGATTGGAATTATTTTTGAAACCAACTGTGGCAGCTGTGGCTGTCTAACCAAATACCCGATAGTGTTTGGACCATAAGAATGTCAGTATCTTTTTATTGGCATGCGGAACTATCTAAGTACCAAAATTGGCCCTCGCATGATTAAAGTGGGGATGATTGTATAGGTGACAGGCAGTCTGAAAATTTTCTTCCTCTAAAGTATTCCCCCCCAACCTTCCCCCTCCAAAAAAAAAGAAAAAGAAAAACAATATTGATGATGTTTCCTCTACCCCTGGATCCTATGGCGAACCCCAGACTGTTGACGACCTCTGCCAACATGAGTAAGGAAAACCCTGTTGATGACCTAGGCAATAAACAGGATCACTCCACCAATAAAGGATCACTCCACCTAGAAAAAAAATTGGTACCAACCCAAAAGTAAATTTAAAACGCTATGGCGATAATATAGTAATAAAAGCTGGCAATGAAATTCAAGCAGTATTATTAAATAATTTTACATCGTCTTCTTTGGGTAATATTCTGAGTGTCTTTCCCCATCACACCCTCAACCATGCAAAGGGAATAATTTATTGTGGTGATCTCTGTGAGTTTTCAGGAGAGGCCATACTGAAGAGGTGCCCTCCTACTGTTAAAAGACTAAAAGGAAATAGCAATGCCTCTTATTTGGTGTTTTCCACACCATATCTTCCTGACTATATTAAAATTAGACATTTAAACATCCATGTCAAAAAATTTCACCCAAGGCCCATGCAGTGTTAAAGGTGCTATGAATTTGGCCATGTCAGTGTCAGATACACCAATGAGAAAAGATGTTTGAACTGCTCAGTTCCATGATCTCTCTTCAGAATGCACAGGAGAAATTTTATTTCCATTGTAAGGGAGTTAATTCTCCGAACTCTAGACAATGTCACCAATATACTAAAGTGGAACAGGCTCTAGTTGAAACAGCTAATAATGAGCATATTACCTTTAGAGCAGCCAGGAAAAAAACTCCAGGGAAATAATAATACCAGAGGAACAACTTATTCAAGTATTTTATCCAGTCCACGTGATTTGACTGATGATTCAAAAACGGTGCTTTCTTTCACAAGACCTAATTTACAGAATCATAGCCTCTCCAAATCTTCATCAAGTCACCCTTGACCATATTATTCTTGTACTAATACAGCTACGCCTCATTATTAATTTATCCATAAATATACCAATAGAATAAATGAAAATGCAAAAAGCAATAACACTCAAAACCCTAAAAATAAACAAGGAACTCTTATGCCAATACAAAACAGGTTTTGGGTACTCACCACTAAGGAGACTTCCAAAGATATAGAAGATCTCTCCGAAATGGATATGGTTGATCTTGAACCCCCAAAATCTAACCCTGAGAGAATAAAAACGGGTCCTTGAAAATGCAACCCTTCTAAAAGAAAAGAAAATAAAATAATAAAGAAGAATGCTTGGGTGAACCTGAAGAGTTTTCTTCTAATGTTATTATGGAGGAAGATTTCTTGGTTGAAGTACTTGTTGAAGAAACAGATATATTGCCTCAACTCCAAGTCACTGAATCTGAACTCAATATAACAATTAATGAAGCCATTAAACATGTGGTAAAGGTCGAGGGCCATAAGAATCCTTCTAATACGCAAGTAATTGAAGAAAATCCAATTACCAATGCAACAATCGAGTAAATAAATCTTTCTCCAGTTATAGGCATAACTGGGAAATCAATGATTTCTCACAAAATAACCGAGAATAAAACTGCTCAGAAAATCTCTTGCGAGTGCAATGATTGCTTCTTATCAGAAATTAATGATATTAAGAACATGAATATACACAAAATTAATAATGTAATCGATAACTTTGTCAAAAAATAAAAAATAAAAACCAATATGGTAAACTAGAAACACACATTACTGGTTCTATGTGTGTTGATCATCTTATAAAAAACCGTGCAACAGGCACTGTTCATCTTGAAAAATTTGTAGAAAAACCTAACCATGATCCAAACGATAATAAAACAAATCATAATCAAAGTTAAACAGAAACCTAACTCTGATTCATTAGGAAATGCGATATATATTTATAACAAAGTAACTTACGATGCCATGATAATTAAAACTTCAGAGTTTCAATTATCTGGAGTTAAATTACATCTGAATGATAACACCTTTAATATTTGCAATATGCACAATCAACCTTCTTGCAACTATGATCAGTAAAATTTATTCAAAGATTTGCCAGATATGCAAGAGGATTTCATATTAACTGGAGACTTCAACGCCCGCAATTCCCTCTGGGACACGAACTGTGTTAGTGTTGATACAAATGGTTCCAAGATTGAACAAATAATAAATGATCATAACCTCTGCATATTAAACGAGGGAGATATGAGCACTTGCTATTCAAAAACTCATGGAACAAATTCATCAACAGATGTAACTCTGTTCCAACAATATTATTGATAGGTTTGAATGACCATCTCCCTATTTTGATAATCATGTTGGGACATACACCAACTACTCATATTCAACGTTATAAACAAATAAAGCTGACTGGGATAAGTTGAAATTTTATACGGGTCAAATGCCTCTCTTCAATTATTCACAAGATCAGGATGAAACAAATGATTTCTTCGAAAACTTCATCACAAAAGCAGCTGACGGATGCCCGACCAATGACACTCGGTCCCTTGGTGGCCAGAGACTTTAACCCAATTAATGAATGAAAAGCATGTAATTAGAAGAAATTTAGAAACCTTAAAAAAAAAATTAAAAATTTGAGTACTGGTCCCCAATGCTGGGAAATACCATAAACAAACTCGTTGACATAGCCATAGAAATCAGTATTATGAAACCATATTTTAATAAGATATCTGCTAAATTCAGAAACGAACAAATTAAATGGAAGATAAATTCGTGGCAAAAATATGTATCCAGTATATATATCAGAAACTACTTCAATGCAAAATGTGTGGCAGAAATTTAGAGAAATTAATGGTTCGTATAGCAGACCTGCCAGACATGCATTAATGCATAATGGCTCGCTAATTCATGATACACAGGCAATCTCAAATGTTATTGGACGCAGTATTGAAAACATAAGCAGCATAAATAATCTGGATGCCCACTTTCGATCCATTAAAAGAAAAGATGAAGCAATTCCATTGAATTTTGATACAGTGGAAGATATCTTCTACAATAAAACATTTACTACAGAGGAAATGGAATTTGCATTATCAAATTGTAGTTCAACGGCCCCTGGTAAAGATAATAGAAATTTTGATATGATAAAAAATCTAACCCTTTTGGCTAAGGCCTATCTATTAGATTTTTATAATCATCTTTGGACACAACATCTATTTCCAAAGGCATGGAAATTACTGGAAAAAATGGTAAATTATAGATTGAACCGGCATTTACGTAGTGACAACATTTCATCAACTTCAAAATTTGGCTCTCAAACAGAATGATCCACCTTGGACTCTCTACCACACTTGGAAAATTATATCCCTAGAGGTTTTGAACAGAAGCAAATCACTGTACCCAATTTTTTTTTGACGTCCAGAAGGCATAAGATACTATTTGGAGGCATTCAATACTAAAATCCTTACATCACAAAAGTTTTCGAGGACACCTTCCTATTTTTATTAGAAATTTTATTAGTGGAAGAACATTCCGAACTCGCATAGACAATATTTATTCAGAATCTTTCACCCTTGATTGTGGTGTACCCCAGGGTAGTGCCTTAAGTGGAAGTATTTTGCATTAGGAGGTAATGGCATAGTTGCTCAAATGCCACAGGGAGTGAAAAGTAGTCTGTATGTGGACGACTTCAGAGGAATGGACCTCGCTTTGCTATATATATATATATATACTGATGGCTTTAAATCTTCAATGGAGATTGGCTGTGTTGCAGTATCCTCAGACAAAACAAGTCGGCTCTCATTACCTACTGAAGAATCAGTATTTACTTCTGAACTATCATCGATTTTATTGACAACTGACACGGTTAAAACAATAGAGATAAGGTGAATTTCAAATTTGTTATTTTTCCCGATTCAAGAAGCGTCATAGAAGCCCTCAAAGGTTACACACATACAAATCAACTGATATTAGAATTAAAGAGCTCCATAGCCAACTAATTCTCGCGGGGTAAACATTGAAATATACTGGATTCCGGCCCATGTTGAGTTGTCGGTAATGAGAAAGGAGATGCCGCTGCTAAATCGGCCATACATTTACCACACCTCGGCATTAAACTTCCTGACAAGGATTATGTAACTATACTTAAGAAGTTTTATGGTTAAAAAATGACAGGAAATTTGGAATGATGAATCGGAAAATAATTAATTGAAACAAATAAAACTAATATTTTCTCCATGGGAATCATCAAATCAAAATGGCAAGAAAACTGAAGTAATTTTAACGAGATTTAATATTGGTCACGCAAGAAGAACACAATTTTTTAATGCGTACACCTCATGAGATAATTCGAAAGTGTAGTGAGTGTGATACAAATTTAAGTATTAAACATATTTTTACTGATTATAAAGTTTTTAGAGGTCAAAGAATTTATGTTTTGGTCAGAAAAGTATGGCTGACATTTTATCATATTCTGAGTTTCTCTGTTTTTAGGAATTTAACGGTTTGATGAAAAAAGGTATTATAAATAAAATTCAGGCATTTTTTCTTCTATTTTTCATATTATAAATTATACACACACACACACACACACACACACACACACATATATATATATATATATATATATATATATATATATATATATATATATATATATATATATATAGTAAAAATTGAAGGCGGTTCTATCAACCAATAGTCATCAGTCGATGCAAGGTGAAGGACAATCCTTTATTCCCATTATATGTACTTTTATTGTCGCGACGTTTCAAGACATATAAGTCCCATTATCAAGCTAAAAAAAAAGATAAAACAAAAGTTAAAATCACAAACTCGGAATACATATTAAAAGTTTAAAAAGTTTACAAATATAAAAAACAAGTACAAGAGTAGGGAGGAGTCAATACCATAAGGTGCTGAAAGCACAGACCGAGTGACAATTCGGGCCGGGTCAGCTTCGACTTGAACTCACGAGAGATACAGAGGTGTTGAGGAAGACTGGGTGTTTAACTGCGGAACGAGTTGTTTAATGAAAAGTGATTCTAAAATAGCTAAATGCTGTTCGTTAGGGGATTGGCCTATAATTTTAAAATCTTTGTAATTCAAGTCAAGTTTATATTTCTTTGTATGCTCGCGTATACATGAAAACTCAGGATTAGTTAATTTGACACCTGTTCAATAACTAACGCCTCGATGAGAGTCTAATCTCACTTTGAGTAACCTCCGTGTGGAGCCGACGTACTTCCCACTCCTGAGGTCATCAGTGGATTGAGTTTCTCCTTGTGTTTAAACAGAGATCTGATATTCATTGGGTTGCAAAGTATTAGTTTTAATTCAATTGCAGGAAAAAAAACTTTCTATTAACAGTTTCAATTCATGGTAGAAATTTTTGTTATGAATAAATGGGACACTTGTAAACAATCGCAATTTTGGCACTGTTGGCATTTTAATTTTAGGATGGAAGATATTGTTCAAGAATTTGTACAGGTGTTTATAAAAAAGTTTCGATGGAAAGCAATTGTCAGTGAAATATTGGTGGAGATAGGTTATTTCATTGTGCAAATGATTCCAGTTAGACGTTATGTTAAAAGCCCTATGAAAGAGGGTAGACATGGAGTTTAGTTTAAAATTATATAAACAGTTGCTATAAAAATTCGATTTTAACTTTTGTTTTATCATTTTTTTAGCTTGATAATGGGACTTATATGTCTTGAAACGTCGTGACAATAAAAGTACATATAATGGGAATAAAGGATTGTCCTTCACCTTGCATCGACTGATATATATATATATATATATATATATATATATATATATATATATATATATATATATATGTATATATATATGTATATATATATATATATATATATATATATATATATATATATATATATATATATATATTTTCTCCCGAAATTTTTCGGGCCAGCCCTGTGGGAGTCAAGCCTGACTCACTGGGATGGTTAATCTCCTTCCATTAATAAATAAATATACAAACATGATCTCGGTAACCATATAACGCTATGTGCCAGTCGTCATGGTGAGTTAGAATAATTGATATTAACTATTATCGGTGAAGGTATTGCGATCACCACCTTATAAATGTTGATACGCGAACCCCATCACCTTTAACCCCCACCTTGTTATTTCCTTCTACCCCCACACAAACTCATGTTCCGGGTTTCAAGGTCTTACATTTATTATGAGATAGTTCAGGTGGATGTTTTTTGGAAGGTAAAATAATACTCGGATGACAGTATTTCATACGCCATTATATTTTCCAAATATTTACAATTATTTCATTATCAAAATTGAAAACATGGATATGTAAAGGAAAGAATGAACAGGAGATATCAAAATTTATGGATTTCTTACCTTACAGACCTTACATCTTGTTCGGGTTGCCCCAGGTCTCTCAGTGTGAGGCACCTCTAATGTCTACCAGAGAGTTGCTGGTACATCTTCCGGTATATTTTGCATCTTCCAATCTTGGATGGTCTGGGATGCAGTTTAGATATTTGTCGAGCTTATTCTTAAACACATCTACGCTCACTCCTGATATATTCCTCAGATGAGCTGGCAACGCATTGAATAGATGCTGCATTATCGATGCTGGTGCGTAGTGGATTAATGTCCTGTGCGCTTTCCTTATTTTTCCTGGTATAGTTTTGGGCACTATTAATCTACCTCTGCTTGCTTTTTCTGACATTTTTAGCTCCATGATATTTTTGGCAATTCCTTCTATCTGTTTCCATGCCTGAATTATCATGTAGCGTTCTCTTCTCCTTTCTAGACTATATAATTTTAAGGATTGTAGTCTTTCCCAGTAGTCAAGATCCTTAACTTCTTCTATTCTAGCTGTAAAGAACCTTTGTACACTCTCTATTTGTGCAATATCCTTTTGATAGTGTGGGTCCCATATCATATTGCAATGTTCAAGTGGACTACGAACATATGTTTTATAAAGCATAATCATGTGTTCAGGTTTTCTTGTTTTGAAGTGCCGTAACAACATTCCCATTTTTGCTTTACATTTTGCCAAAAGAATTGCTATTTGATCATTGCATAACATGTTCCTATTCACCATCACACCAAGGTCTTTAACTGCTTCCTTATTTGTGATTGTCTCATTATTAGGTCCCCTATATGCATATAGCTTTCCTTCTCTGTCTCCATAATTTATTGATTTAAATTTATCAGAGTTAAATACCATCCTATTTGCCTCTGCCCAATCATATACTTTGTTAAGGTCTCTTTGTAGCGCATTCCTATCTTCATCACAAGTAATTTCTCTACTTATTCTTGTGTCATCGGCAAAACTACTCACTACCGAGTATTTAACATTACAGTCTATGTCTGCAATCATAATAACAAACAGTAATGCAGCTAACACCGTACCTTGTGGCACACCGGATATTACCTTAGCTTCATCCGATTTCTCATCATTTTCAATAACTATCTGTTGTCTGTTGTGTAAAAATTCTTTTAACCATCTTCCTACTTTATCCACTATATTATGTTTTCTAATTTTTTTTCGCGAATATATTATGATTTACCTTGTCAAAAGCTTTGCAAAGTCTAGATAAACCACATCTGTTTCATTTCCGCTTTTCATATTTTTGTATATGTTCTCATGGTGGACTAACAGTTGGGTTTGTGTACTTTTTCCGGGTACGAAACCATGTTGTCCTATATTAAACAAATTATTTTTTATTAAATGTTTCATAATATTTTTCTTCATTACCCTTTCATACACTTTCATAATATGTGATGTTAGACTCACAGGCCTACAATTACTTGCCTCTAGTCTTGATCCACTTTTGAAAGTAGGGGTAATATATGCTAATTTGTGCTCATCATAAATCTTGCCTGTATCTACACTTTGTCTTAATAACATTGCTAGTGGCTTTAACAAAATAGCAGGGACACCATCAGGCCCTGCTGCAGCTCCATTTTTAATTTCATTAATAGCCTGCACAATATCAGCTTCATTAATGTCTATGTCTGCTAAATATTCACTATTTTCATCCCTTACTTCTATATCATTATCTTCAGTATCAATTCTAGGGGTGAATTCTCTCTTATATCGTTCAGCCAATATATTGCATATTTCCTTTTTTTCATTCGTTAATCTCCCTTCAATTCTTAGAGGGCCTATTTCTATTCTTCTTTTATTCATCTTTTTCGCGTACGAGTATAATAATTTGGGGTTTTGCTTGATATTTTCTACGATTTTTTCTTCAAAGTCCCGTTTTTCATTTTCTTTTGATTGTATAGTCTTTTGTTCTACATTTTCTATCTTACTTTTTAGTTTGATCACTTTCCATGCATTTTTTTTTCTTTTTAGATCCTTCTGTCTCTTGGTATGCATGACATGTTTACTTTTCATCTTTGGTGTATATTTATCCACTATTTTCTCTAATATTTTATATAATATCTCCGTATTTACCTTTATATCATCACTTACCAAAATGTTATCCCAATCTTTGTTTAATTCTTCATTTATTTCTGACCATTTTATATTTTTACTGTAGAAGTTGTATTTTCCATATACTTCCTGCTTTTTCATTTCTTATTTCTTGCTTATTTCTGTTTTCACTTGCTTTGGAATGGACTGTTAATTCTATGACATTATGGTCTGAAATACTCGCATTTTAAACTATTATTTCTTTAACATAATTCACCTCGTTCACAAATACTAGGGTCTAAAGTATTTTCCTTTCTTGTTGGCAGATGATTTATTTGTTGAATGTTGTATTCTAGTAGCTTACTAATAGCTTTTCGAATTGCCTCTTATCTTCTGCACTACTATTACTCTCTTTTTTATATGTATAAATACAGCCACTATCTCCTATTCATTCTTTCCACGGGTGAGATGTAGTAGAGTACGAGGAACGGTAACGGAAGAAATGCGTACAGTGTATGGAGCGAGAGAGAGAGAGCTTTTATTTCTGTTTAGTTAATCTGATGGGTATATTTGAGACCTGTTTTAAGATTATGTTATCTTATGTTTCTTGAAAAATAATTATTATGAAATCTTATCACATCGTATTGTTTTAAATCGTTATCCTATTTCCTATTCAAAAAGCCTTGAATATTGTTGGATCTGAATATTCATATTAATATTATTCAGACGGAAATATCCTTTTTCATTATCCTATAAGCAGCTGTACTCTCTCTTTCTCTCTCTCTCTCTCATCTGTTGTTCTGCCCTCCGTCTCATATCCCCTTCTCTCTCTCTCTCTCTCTCTCTTTGTCCATAAGTATTTCATTCATTAATGCATTCCTTTGGCTGATTACTGTAAATTCGCTCCTCCTCCCATTCGAAGTACTCTAACTATGTAACGGTTGTTTGAATGTGGGCCACTTTCAGGGCAAGAAGGGCATGATCACTCCGAGCCAGGCCTGGCGGGGCGACACCGCTTTTGTAACTGGCTGTACGTATCAGTGTGTATGTATATATGTAT
>NC_087209.1:73945004-73953739 GCF_015104395.2 Macrobrachium nipponense
ATATATATATATATATATATATATATATATATATATATATATATATATATATATATATATGTTTCAATTTTGAAATTTGAGAGTCACCACAGCATAATTCCTACTGAAATGAAAAAGAAGAAAGAAAAAATACCTCCCGAAACGGAAGAGTTTAATTTCGAAGACCATAAATAGCTCAACCTCTGTCTCCCAAGTGAACGCGGACTTGACGTGTCTAAAATTGCACCAATTAACTTCCACTTAAGACTGACTCGAGACGCGATACTGATCCGGAAGACAGGCTTCTTCATGATACCATGGGCATTTTAGCTTGATCAATCGTTATGAGTGAGCAACGTTGAGAGAACGACGACTTTCGTGGTTTCGACTGTTTACACAGCTGACCTCAGCTCATCCTTCAACAATCTCTAAAAAGAAAGGAACAAGAAAAACAGAAGGTAAGTCAAGACGGGGTAAAACTGTGCGCACAGAGACGATCTTATAGAATCTCCAGATGAAATTCAGATTAAAATTCTGCCATTAAACAAATCCTGTCGAAGACACCATAGGCTAACAGCCTGCAACTTCACTGCAGAGAAAATAAAATTTTATCCTTTAAACACTGATCTAACTGTAACGAGAACTGACTGTTAGGGAAATACGCTCCAAATCATTTTAATTAGTTATTTTGACAAAAGTAGAAACTGACATATGGCTTTCAAAAAAAGATGTATCTTCAAATAGAAGACGTGATACGATATGACTTGCAATATTTGTAGAATTTCTTTTTTAATCTTTACAAAACAATTAATATGAGGAGAGAAAGATTTTTCCTGAACTTCTCTGTCACGCTTTCATTATTGTCTCCTCTTAGCTTTTCTCTTTTTATACATGACATTCCATTCTGAGGATAACAGTCTTGCGATATTGTTACAAATGCACACTTGATCGTTTCGAATTCTAATAAACGATGAAACAATATATGTTTATTTGTGTTTGGTTAAGTAAAACGTCGAATGGGCATCTGTACTTCAGTACCAATCCTCTCCTATTCAGCGTTTCCCTGTTTCGAGCGAGTTCTCCGTGACAGAGAGCAAATGCAATTATTCCCAAATTCAAAGGGCGCTTTGGTCATATGGACGTCATATGAGAGGAGTGAAGGCCTCTGTCATCAAAATAATTCGTTTTGGTTCCCCTCTGCCGATGACACATTTCAAAAGGCAATTTCATTTATTAATTCCAAAAGGCAATATTATTCATTCGTTTCAAAGGGAGTATTTATTGATTTGCAGATTTTTATTTTTTCCTATGCCTTGTAGGCATGCTTTTGCAAATTTATCGCCTTTCACAACTCTCGTCATATGGGCGCTTGTTCGCCTTAATAAGATCAGTATGGTAATTAACTTCTCTTGCAATAACTCTGAATAATATATTAAAAAATATAATTGTCAAAATTAATTTCACCTTCCACTCAGCTCTCTTTTAGTTAATATTAAATATCATGAACGCAAAGGAATAATATTAATCAAAACTAAGAATTGCATAATTAAGTAGGTATGTGCTTATAAATAAATATAAATATACATCTCTCTCTCTCTCTCTCTATCCTCTCTCTCTCTCTCCTCTCTCACTCTCTCTCTCTCTCCATCCCTCTCTCATCTATATATATAATATATATAAAATATATAATATATATATATATATATATATAATATATATATATATATATATATATATATAATATATAGAATGTGTGGTGTTGTGTGAGTGTGTGTGGTGTGTGTGTGGTGTGCATGACACGCACGTGTATATATATGTAATTTTATTTAAATATATATATATATATATATATATATATATATTATATGATATATATATATATATATATATATATATATATATATATATAAATATATAATATAGTATATATATATATATATATATATATATTTCTATATATATATATATATATATATACATATATATATATATAATGGATTAAAATGATGCAAAAATCAAAACAGAAACTCGGTAAAATGTTGATCAATATGAAATATCATGATAAGAAATAAAGTCACCAAGTAACTTATAAAGGTTGATAAAAAAGTGGCTTAACAGTATCCGTAATATATTTACTCAAATGATCACAGACTGTTCTAAAGCTCAGCTGGTCCTTCCGAATGGATTTCGGATCAAAGGCAGGTTCCAATATTTCGGAGAATAAGCTAAAAAGAAGCAACAGGTGGCGGCTTGACCGACCTACATGCACCAAGTTGGGTCAAATAGATCTCCCTTGACACGCTTCTCCTCTCATGGGTCATGTTTCTTCCAATGCAAAACAAAACGGAAAGGTGAAACCTTCTTCTGTTTTGGAGTTCATGGGCGAAAAAGAAATAGAGTAAGGAAGGAAGGAAGGAAGGAAGGAAGGGAAGAAAAGAGGATGGCGCTAAACAAAGATAGGGCAAAGTCTGGTTTGTTTGATTGTTTGTTTGCATGCTGTTTTTACGTTGCATGGAACCAGTGGGGGTGAGCCATCGGTAATAAGTGACAACGAGCCTAGACAGACACTAGGGCGAGTCACTAATACCTGTGCCAACAAATACAATAATAGAAGAAGAGCCCCTCACCCCCGTGCCCCAGTGTCCCTCCCCCTCAAAAAAAAAAAAAAAAAAAAAAAAAAAAACTGGCTATGCAGGTCATAAAGGATGAATGCAATTCGCTCTGCAGTGAGTCACAATGAGACTCGAGGAAAAACAACAACAAACGGAGGACCGAAAAAAAATAAATCTGGGGCATTCACAGGCATCAAAGGATGGACGACGAAATAATAACATGCAATTGGTATGTATTGGGATGTGGTGATGAAAACAGAACTGACTTTACCCCAGCAAAGTGTTCGATACATAACGCGTGAATAATGTTTTTCGTAAATAATATGACCACTTACAGTATATATTTTATTAATGGTTTAGAAATGAAATAGCTTTTGAATCGTATTTTCCTTAATTAGGGAAATGAAAAAAAAAGGGGAATGGGCTGGAGAGAGAGAGAGAGAGAGAGAGAGAGAGAGAGAGAGAGAGAGAGAGAGCGGGGGGGTGGGGGTTCGCAAACAAGACCTGGCCAAAGCAATTAATTACGTGCTTGTTCATATTGTTGCATCAGAGGAGAGAGAGAGAGAGAGAGAGTATAACTGGTTTAATGCCAAAAACATCCCAATCACCCTTTTGTTCTTATATGTTACTTCATTTCATTAGAGCGTAATTATAAGCATTAATATTAGACGCAGTTAGCCTACAAAAACAAAAGTTCTCACTTACGACGTTTTGGATTTCTGCAAACCCATGCGTAGTGGAAGCAATGGATAGAAGTGAAATGGATAAAAATAAAAGTATGGATCCATGTAACTTTTTTGTAAGTTCAAGGTAAATATAGGCAGAAAGGAAATTCCACAGCCGCAGTGTAAATGAATCTATCGATTTATCTATACATACATATACATATATACTACATATGCATTTGTGTGTGTATATATATATAATATATATATACATACACATATATATACGTATAAATATATATATATATATATATATTATATATATATATCTATATATATATATATATATATATATATTATATAAAGATGTATATGTACAAATCAGAAGGCGTTGAAGAAGACAGCATTAAACATATGTCACTTTATTCTCATTGCGACGTTTCGAGACCAATGTCTCATCATCCAGGCTAAAATAAGATAAAAAGTGATATACAATACAGCATTAAATTATTTTTGTTGACATAAAAAAACAACACATTGAATAAAGTAATACAAGAAAATTCACAACATTGAAATACAAGTTACTCTAAATAATGAAACAAAATAAAACGAAAATAAATAAAAAAATAAATATATATATTTCTATATTTCATTATTTAGAGTAACTTGTATTTCAATGTTGTGAATTTCCTTGTATTACTTTATTCAATGTGTTGTTTTTTTTTATGTCAACAAAATAATTTAATGCTGTATTGTATATCATTTTTATCTTTTACTTTAGCCTGGATGATGAGAGATTGGTCTCGAAACGTCGCAATGAGAATAAAGTGACATATGTTTAATGCTCTCTTCTTCAACGCCTTCTGATTTGTACTGCCGAGGAATAGCCTAACCATCATGTTGAATTGTATAAACACACACACACACACACACACACACACACACACATATATATATATATATATATATATAGATATATATATATATATATATATATATATATATTGTTACACGCGTCTATTTCCTTAACAACGCCCTGGCCCTGACTACTCCTGTCCCATCGACGGACTAAGGTAACTGAAATTGGAAGTTTTTCTGTTGTCCCTTCACCTCCTATTCCTGGCACTCATTCCTTGTTTCAACTGTTTTCTCCTATTCCCATTCCCCAACATTCCCGTTTCCATCAGAGACCTGTGTGAGAATAAAATAATTGTGAAGTTGTTTTAGAGACCAGTGATATTTGTTTACACTACCAACCAGCTATACACAATGCAATCACGTAATATAGAATTCGATTAATTCAAATACTTTTTCATTTTTATTTATTTCTACGTGTCACTGGACAAGGTGGACATGTATCAGCTTTGGCTGTTTTGCAGATCCTTGTAGCCAGGCTGCTGTTTGCCTTCTCTAGTGGTTCAAAAGTGCCACTCAACATATCCTGCCAGTGCCAATCTTTGGTTGAAGCCCAGGATACCAACGAGAGCAAAGGCTTGCTTACAGTGTCCACTGCTTAGTGTTACTCAACGTTGTTAGTCTCAAGTTCTAGATCCTCACTTGATGTGCTCTTGCTTGCAATCTGGTGTCACATTTGTTGTAAATAGTAAAGTCATTCCTATGAGTGCCAGGGAACCGACTGGCACTCCTGTATTATATATTCTGATAAACTTCATAGAAATAATAATTCATTTGTGGACAAAGTTATATTTACATTCAAACCTTGAAGTAAGTTAATGCTTCCTATAAGAGGGTCTTTTACATTTTCTGTTCTTATTCATGCGTTCCCCGTTTAAGGCGCCGTCCACACGGTCGAGCTTTGCTCGATGTGACGTCAGAGGCGGGGAAAGTTAGAACTTTCCCGCTGTGTGTAGATTTTTTAGCCGAGTCAAAAGTTTTATCTCTCAGACTTTCAAAGTAACGCTGTACACAGACTATGACTATACATACATACATACATACATACACACACACACACACATATATATAATATATATATATATATATATATATAATATATATATATATATATATATATATATACTATATAATATATATAATATTATATATATATATAATATATATATATATAATATATATATATATATATAATTATATATATATTAATATATATAATGTGTATATAATATATGAGCGAGACAGAACACTATAACCCAAGTGTTGGAGTCGATGTCAGATGCAATATTCTGATATTGGTTTTAAGAGCCTATTAGAATATTTCTTTTAATGGCCATTGTGCCATCCTGATTAAATGAAGGCTGAGACTTAATGTTAAATACAATATTCAGTCAACAGAATTGACCTATCCATCTATTTTCTTCATTGACTAGTTGGAATCTTTTTCTTCAGTTTTTTCTTGTTTGTGAATCTAGATTAAATACGGATGTATAGTTAGTTACTCCTTGTATTTCGTCATTGAAAACCAATGTCAATCCAGGCACATTATCGTGTTGAATTGACTACAAACGCTCTACCTGATCTCAGCGACGTTAAAGGATGAGTATGATCACGGAAGGTCAATCACCCAGTGGGTAAAAGAACTCTTATCTGTGTGAAATACACGAAGAGGGAGGGGCCAGGGGTCGGTGGGACGGGACCTCTCTGTAAATTGTAAGCTAAGTTAGGTATATCGCAGTTTAACCAGACCACTGCACTGATTAACAGCTCTCCTGGGGCTGGCCCGAAGGACTAGATATTTTTATGTGGCTAGGAACCAACTGGTCACCTAGCAACGGGACCTGCAGTTTATTGTGGGATTCGAACCACATTATATCGAGAAATGAATTTCTAATCACCAGAAATAAATTCCTCTGATTCCACCCTGGCAGAGCGGGGAGCGAACCTTTGACTACCGAATTGGTAGGCGAGAACATAGCCGACTCGTCCAACGAGGAACTTGTAAATTGTAAGCAAAGCAGTACGAAAGGTTTTTTAGGGTATGATTCTAGTCCAGCTGAATTGGTTTTGTTTTTTTGACTTCAGATGCGTTCCATTTGCTCACACTACTCCGTCGTCACTTTCATTCCTCATTAAAGAACGAACCTAGGGGTCAGACCTGAGCGTGGAAGAAATTTGATTACACTGTCACCTTTAACTACTTAGTCATAAAAATTACAGAAGTAATTTCGATATACGTTCGGACAGTCCGCATTATAACAATGATCCTGTGGTAGGGGCGTAAGACTACTACCACCGTAGGTCCCGCGTGTCGTAAAAAGCGACTAAAGGACACCTACTGCCTTGCAGTCTTAATTTTTAGTAAAAAGCTATGTTGACAGAAGGCAGTGGAAAAGGCGCATCAAGCAACCGACCCCTCAACCAAAGAATACTTTCTTAAACCTTTTAGGTTACGTTAAATTCCATAATGCAAAATTTCCACTTTCTTACGTGGAATGAAAATTAAACTTTTTTATTTTACTCCGAAGAGAATTCTTGAAAATGAAATGAACAAAACAGGAATATAATTCTAGATTTTATAATAGGGGAAAAACGGTAAAAAAGCAAAACAAATTCCATGAACTCCCTTTGCAGAAAATTCAGACTGTTTTTAATCTGACGCCGACTTGCTCTGTAACATTTTGAGCCTTTTAAATATGAATCATTACCGAGAGCTTCGTTATGCTGGGTCATTTGCTATTCGTACTCTAGGTCACAACTCTTGACCAAAACGTTTTGGTTTGAAGGGAATTTTTGGAATTTTCGTTGATTTCGACAATAGTCGGCATATTTTAATTCTTTATTTTCAGAAGATCCAAATGCTGCAGAGTTATTTTCGAAACAGTAATCTCTATCGGCACATTTATGTTGTGGTCCAATGTTCTCGAAGTTCTCCTCACCAGTGAGACACTTGGGGTCGATTCCTGAGGGAAGAAACGATTTACATCCGTATCCTGAGTACTGCACTATCACTGTATTGACGTAAGGCAATGTTGGCATAAGGCCAACTTAATCGATACGAGTGAGCTTGTTGTATACGTCTATATAAATATACATCAGTTGTTTATTAATGATGAAGACTGTATGAGTCTTTACTCAGCAATTTACGACAGTTGTTAGGCTCTTGTGATATAAGAGAGAAATGCAAAATATTTTTTGTGTTAACGAAGAGATATCGTCGTTGTTTCGCTAAAAGAAGCTGAAATCACTGGATTACTAAATAAATTAGGATTATTTAGTATTCCACGACCCATACACGAGGCGATCCCAGATAATGATTTTCCTTCATTTAAAAAAAAAAAATACGGTTATACTGGTAATATGACTTATTCAACGCGTTTTACTCAGCCAGAAATGAGATAAATCATATGATAAATGGGACACATTACGCATATTAACAACTCCATCATTCATGACACCCGAACATGGACTGATAACACGAGTTCTCAACCTCAAGTAAAAGAGGATTTAGCTATGCTGGTTTGGTCAGCTCCTAAATGGGTGACGAAATAAGTTCACATCTCAGCAGGTTTACCGATCAGAAAAACTGAGACATGTTTAGTCAGGTCTTGGATAGGTGACCGTTAATGAGTGCCAGACGAAGCTGACATTGTTCATCGGTTACCATTCCTAATGTTTGCAACGAAACTTGAGCGAGGTGACAACGGCGATAGGCACCAATGATGGACGAAAAAGGCAGTAGACCCAGCGAGTGTAAAAGAGATAAACTAGCAGCGTTTGCTAATATGTATAAATTATATATATATATATATATATATATATATATATATATATATATATATATATAGATATAGATATATTATATATATATATATATATAATATATATAATATATATATATAAAAATATATCTATATATAAATAATATAATATAATATAATAATAATATTGATATATATATATATAAATTATCTATATATATATATATTATAGATATATTATAAATACGTATATTTGGAAAAAGTTACAGCCTCGAAGGAAAAGTTAAACAATTGGAGGTAATTCTGCTTGTATACATATAATAATCATGCCGTTTTTTACCTTTTTCGTGACTTAAAATTATATATATATATATATAATATATATATATATATATATATATATATATATATATATATATATATATACTATATATACATATAAGGTTCCCGTCTCCCTCCTTCACCTCAGTCAGCAGTTCAATAATGTTCACTGTTATGCGGAGGCCTTGGGAAAATGAGGAGGGACGGGCCGACCCAATAATCTTAGATATTAAATGAGAGAAGCGAAAGAGGCCTAAATGAAATTGGTATTTCCCGAAATTCTAATCTGGCAGTGGCTCTTCCTACAATCACATGTCTGACATCGGGGTTGATTTATTGGATGGGTATGGGCGGGGGAGCAAGGGGTTGGGGGGGGGGGGGGGGGGGGGGGGGATTTTTAGTCTAGTTTGCGTAAGAGGTAAGTTTCATTCCTCCTCTTTGTGTGTGTGTGGGTGGGAGGTCGCGTATATATGTGTAAGTAT
>NC_087209.1:73954239-73981739 GCF_015104395.2 Macrobrachium nipponense
GGATTTTCAGTGAGACCAATGGCTCCACCATCACCCCTAACGCTAGCATTTGATTCTTCATCTTCATGTGCTTGATCAAGAGCAAGAAGTGAGAATTTGTGCTTGGTATTATGCACAACAAAGTTACCCTTCATGAATTCACGAGTCAATGCTGGGTGCCTACTTTCCAGAGTCATCATGCCCTCAGGTAAGCAGGCAACCATCGGGCACAATTGGTGTTGTTATTGACAAAAAAGTATGGGATTAGGTCCATTAATGCCCGACAGTAGAGGCTGAAGTTGGCCTAATGGAATGATCTTATCAGCAGAAGCACAGTCAGCTCCACTGACAGCACCAAATACCAGAATTGAAATCGTTGACTTTGTTCCCTTTTGATTTCACACCACTCCCAAAGCCCAGTAAGTCTTCATTTAATCTCTTCCTGTCCTGTGCAGTAACTATTGTAGGCAGACTTCAGTATCTTGTAAAGACTGCAGGCAGTGACTTGGTGCATTTGTCGTGTCCTAGTAACACTTGAAACAGAGAAGCAACACCTGCTTCCACTAGGGCGTCAGTCCAGCCACTGGAACCTAGGGGCATAAGGGCAGCCATTTCGATATAGAGACCCCCAAACATGACAAGGTATTTGTCTCTTCCATATTCATCTGGCCAATGCCATTGTACTTGCTTTGCCGAGGCACAGACTGGCTGGTCTGCTGTAATGACAGACAACTGGCCGGGGTTCAAGTGTGCAACAGCATCATTCACTTTCTGCATTACATTCTTCACTGTAACTACAGAGTGATCCTGGTCCTGAGAAATGGCAGAAAAGAAGTGATGCTCACTTCAAACTCTGGTTTTCTTTTCTGTGAGGTATGGTGAGCTGACCATGTGTGTGTAATATCTCTACCTCCTCAGTGACCAAGACCTTCTCCAGCCACTCATACTCCAGGTTCAGTTGTGGGGGTGGGGGTGGGGGTGGGGGTGGGGGTGGGGGAAGGGGGACGGTGGGATTTGAATGAATATTCTGGTGAAACATAGAAGCATCTTAGGTCACAGAAGCTTTAAGTTTGTTATGCGCATATCTGTCAATAAGTTTAATTACAGTAAGTGTGATCGTGTATGCTGTGCATGGTGAGACGTACAGACAAACAAATATATATGTATAATTATATATATAATATATATATATATACATATATAGATAGTATATATATATATATTATATATATATCTACGTATAATTACAAAGTCTTTATCTATTAGTTGATAATGTGGAGTCACTCAAACTCGTCATACGCATAAGTTTGAAGAAAACCATCTCGAAGCATTAACTGGACAAGAATTTGAGATTTAATATATATATCATATATAATATATATATATATATATATATATATATATATATATATATATATATATATATATATATATAAAAGGTGGCACAAGAAGGGACTAGATAGCTTGATTTGGTCCCCGTATCATGCATAGTCTTATCGCGTGTTCCTCGTCAAAACTATATTTCCGAGGCTAGTTACAAGGAGTTATAAGGATTAGGATGTCTCAAAAACTTGTTAGTGAATCCGAGGAGACAACGTGTGCTCACTTATCTGTAGGAGCAGGTTTTCCTGTGCATTCACACTGTCCTAATGATTTTGTCTAGCTTTCTTTTAAACTCTTCCACACTGTTGCTGTTTACAACTTCTGGTGGCAGTTTGTCGTGTTCGTCAAATTCAGTATCCGGAGAAGGAGAGGATTAAAAAACGAAAGAAAAAGAGAGAGAGAGAGAGAGATAGAGGAACATTACGGATATAAGCAAATAAATATACTACATATCTCAACTAGAGCTATACAAGTCAACTATTACTAAAAATACGTACTTATCAAGACAAGGGAACACTAGAGAACTCACTCCTCCTTTGACGAGATCCTGGCGGTTTCTTGGCATCCTTCGAAGGTCGCGGAATCCTTCGGAGGAAGAGTTTTCCGTTTACGAAGTCGTTTAGCACTCCTGACGGGGCTCTGAGGAAGGAACGAAAAGTAAAGTAAACACCTGAGTTGGGAAAGAAAAGTATAAGATATGAGGACGTATTCTGAAGGAAGCAGCCGGAATGGCCTTTATCTTTCCGAGAAATTTTCCTTACTATGCAGGTCAAAAGAAGAGCGTACCGAAAGAAATTAATAATGAAGGACATGAATAAACAAATGAACATTAAACACGTAAGTACTGGTTAAGTTATACAGTCAGGTTAAACGAGCAAGCAGAGAAAGAATAAATAATGCCATAAATAAATTAAACAAATACACATTGGTCGAGATATAGAAGTCATGGCAATGGCACTCAACCTTTATTAGTGCCATCAGATCTAGTATGGGTGGGGCGAGTCCAGAGGTCCACAAAAGGACACTGATTCACCTCCGCTCTTTAGCTATGATTGCCAATATCCAAAAGACCGCCAAGAATAAAATGGTTACCCAGAATATACATTTTCCAAACCCGATTGTCGACACGTTTGTTTTCTTAAAATATTCTACTTCATAATTCAATGTTTGTAGGAGGTTCCGTAAAACTATTAACAAGCCTCTTAAACAGTGTTCAGTAAAAGGTGTTAAACATCTTCGGTGCTGGAAATCAAGAAGGACTCGTGTTTGATCAAGGAGTAAACAAACCAAAAACCTTTAGTTACAAGAATGAGGATGTCTCAAAGACTTGTTAGTTCATCCGAGGAGGCATCGTGTGTTCACTTATTTCTAGGAGCAGGTTTTGCTGTTCATTCACAGTGTCCTAATGATTCTGTCCAGCTTTCTTTTAAGCTCTTCCACTGTTGTTGTTTAAAACTCCTGGTGGCAGTTTACTTCATGTGTCACATATATTGCAAGTAAAGAATTTCCCACTATGAGGTCTGTTGTATCTCCTCAGTTCTAGTTTCTATCCATAATTTCTTGTCTGGTTTTCGTTTAATGTGAAGAGGTTACTGTCTACTTTTGTTATGCCTTTCAGTATTTTGAATGTCTCTATAGTTATCCTTGCAATCGCCGTGTTTCTAATTCATACATGTTCAGGCTCTCTAGTTGTCTTTGGTAACCTATTTGTCTGATGGATGGAATTAACTTTGTGGCTCTTGCTTGTACCCCTACTAGTCCATTTATGTCCTTCCCTAGTGTTGGTGACCAAAACTGTACTGCATATTTAAGATGGGGTCAAAGTACTGATGTGTAGAGCAGCGGCACCGTTTCCTTGTTTCTGTATTTCAAATGAAAAATCGATGTGATGCTTAAAGAATCAATTTAAATCTTGATGTGAGAGAGAGAGAGAGAGAGAGAGAGAGAGATTGTTCTTGTTTGTTTGTATGGTGTTTTTACGTTGCATGGAACCACTGGTTGGTTATTCAGCAACAGGACCAACGGCTTTACGTGAATTCCGAACCACGTCGAGAGTGAACTTCTATCACCAGAAATACACATCTCTGAACCCTCAGTGGAATGCCAGGGAATCGAACTTACGGCCACAGAGGTGGTACGCCAACACCATACCGACCACGCCACTGAGGCACATGAGAGAGAGAAAGAGAGAGAGAGAGAGAGGCCTCCGTTCTTTACTCCTACATCAAAGTCATTAGTAAAATAATGATTTCCTGGATATGAGACGCCTAATTACTTTTTATGAGTCATTTTAAAACTAATAAGTCTAAAGTGAAGAGCTGTTTTTAAGCCGAAACATACACCTTCTCATTTGAGAGAAGGAACCCGATATAAAAAGCTAAAATCTTTTTAATTACTTTCTTCAAACTCTAAATTTCCCAGTTCCCGGAACTGTCGATGCAACGTTCTCATCAAAGCCTCACACACTTTTCTTAACGACAAAGACGAATTATCAAAAATCCTCTCGAAGCCCAATGTTCTCGACGATGGTGTAATGGCGGATGATTTGGAGAGGAATCTCTCTCTCTCTCTCTCTCTCTCTCTCTCTCTCTCTCTCTCTCTCTCTTATATATATATATATATATATATATATATATATATATATATACTATTATGTTATACATATTTACTGTATGTATGTAATATATATTATATATATAAATTATATATATATATTATATATAATAATTATATAATATAATATATATATTATAGAAGATAAAAGGCCCATAACACACAATTTGAACGTTGCAACCATATATTTCGAGCACTTCCTTCTGTGCTCCTGATCAATAGTAAAATATGGACATAGGATGTCTTACATATATGCTTGTAAGATATCCTGTGTCCATATTTTACCAGTGATCAGGAGCACAGAAGGAAGTGCTCGAAATGTATGGTTGCAACGTTCAAATTGTGTTTTATGGGCCTTTTATCTTCATATTGTACTGTTGTATTACAGTAAAAGAGACATCATATATATATCTATATAATATATATATATATATATATATATATATATATATATATTATATATATATATTATATACATATATATATATATATATATATATATATAATATATATAGATATATATAAATTAACTATAATACACTATATTTTCTTCTTCTTCCTAGCTTAAACCCATTTTTATATGGGGTCGCCATTGCGTATGAGTCGTTTCCATCGATTTCTGTCCTGTGCCTCGTTCTCATTTATACCTTTCAATACCATATCTTCCCCTACACGATCACGCCATCTCTTTCTTGGTCTTCCCTTCTTCCTTCTACCCCGCACTTCCATTTCCATCGTATCTCTTCCAACATGACGTTCCTCCCTTCGTAACAGGTGTCCATACCATCGAAGCCCTCCTTCCTGTATTTTCTTCGATATTTCAGTTACCCTTGTCGATCCTCTTATATGCTCATTTCTAATCCTATCTTCCCTTGTTACTCCCAACATCCATCTCAACATTCTCATTTCTGCTACATCCATCTTCTTCTCCTCTGTTTTCCTCATACTCGCTGTTTCTATTCCATATAACATTGCTGGTCTGATCACCGTCCTATGGAACTCTCCTTTCAATTTCAGAGGGACCTTCTTGTCACAGAGGACCCCCGATGCAGACCTCCAGTTATTCCATCCTGCCTGAATTCGGTGTCTCACCTCTTGGTCCATGTTTCCACTATCCTCTAATACGGACCCTAAGTACTTGAACTTCTGTACTTTCTTTATTTCTTCCCCACCCAATCTTATGCTACTTCCACCGTCCTCAGTAATACTGGAACACATATATTCGGTTTTTGATCTGCTTGTTCTCATTCCTCTCTCCTCAAATGCTGCTATCCACCTCTCCAACTCCTCCCTCCACTCTGAACACAACACAATGTCATCCGCGTATAATATGCACCATGGCACTGCTTCTCTAATATCCCTGGTCATTACATCCATCACGATGTTGAAGATGAATGGAGTAAGTGCTGACCCCTGGTGTAATCCAACTCCTATCTCAAATCCATCTGTCTCTCCAACACTGCTCCTCACTATAGTATACATTCCTGTACATCTCCTGAATAATTCTGACATACTTCTCCGGCACCATCTTCTCCCTGAAATATATATATATATATATATATATAGATATATGTATATATATATATATATATATATATATATATATATATATATATATATATATATATATATAGATATATCGTTGAGTTTCGTGACGAAGTAATAGGCTTCCCGTACCCTCTCGTTCAAAATATTACTTTCGCATAATTCTATGATATTTACAATAATTTGCTTTCCCTTTATAATTTTATTTTTCATTAATTATACCATCTCTAAAAAAAATCTCTGCAACTATATGTTCATTATGACTCTGGGCGCTGGACAGAGATAGAACTGGAATTATGGATATATATATATATATATAATATTATATATATATCTATATATATATATATATATATACATATATCTATATATATTATATATAGTATATAATACATATATATATAGTATATATATATATAAGTTATATATATATATATATAGAGAGAGAGAGAGAGAGAGAGAGAGAGAGAGAGAGAGAGAGGTGGATGGATACTCTCCAGTTTAAGTCTTAACTTACTAAAGCATGTATTCATATATGTGAATATGTATACAGAAACGTTTAAAAAACGAAAAGGTGAGGAAGAAGAAACAAGCCCTGGGACCAATTAGGTCATTCAACGCTGAAAGGAAAATTGACAGCACAAAGGTTTGACAGGTGCAACAGGAGGAAAACCTCGCAACTGCAATATGAAACAACTGGTGGAAAGTAATATGGAAGATAATATGAACGGAGGTACAGTAAAAGGAATGAAAGGGAGCGCAGCTAGGGGCCGAGGGGTGGCTGCAAAGAACCTTATGTGGAGATGCGTAGCAGTTAGAAAGTTTAGTGTGGATGAAAGGAATAATTAGTGGTCTGAGATGATTTGGTCATGTCAGGAGAAGAGGGAGAGGAAGATCCTGTGAGTTCTGGAGGTTTGCTGTTAAGGTATTGAAAGGAAGGACTTCAACATCCAGTAACTTGAGACTGCGTGCAAGATAAGTTCACATGGGTAGGATCTATATTCCACCTCTCCTGAGGGATACGTCTTTCAAAAGCATCCCTCAGGAGAGGTGGAACATGCATCCTGCCTATGTGAACTCTCTCGAGAGACAGAGTTTCCAGCCCTGTGATTGTCTCCTATCAACAACCAATCAGGAGCGTCGCTAGGGACTGGCCTAGACATCAAATGCACGGTTGATGTGAATCTACTATAGTTCCTCGCTGGACGAGTCGGTTACATGCTCGACTACCGATCTCAGGGTCCGGGTTCGATTCCCCGCTCTGCCAACGAGAAATCAGAGGAATTTGTTTCTGGTGATAGAAATTCATTTCTCGATGTGGTTCGGATATCTCAATAAGCTGTAGGCTCCGATGCTAAGTAACCAATTGGTTCCTAGCCACTTAAGAATGTCTAATCCTTCGGGCCAGCCCTGGGAGAGCTGTTAAACTAAGATGTACGTGACTTTTTCGACGTACTGCTAATGAGTAGTCTATGAGTGAGGTGAATCACGCTGTGGAGGGTTTATGGGTAGTGTGTTGACCCACCATTCAGAAATGAGCATATAATTGTATCATTGTTCATCGTATTTTCTTTCTCGGCATACCTGAAGGGAAAACAGCTTAACAGAGAGAGAGAGAGAGAGAGAGAAGAGAGAGAGAGAGAGAGAGAATGTGTGGGTATGGACGCGAGGAAATTTATGGAACATCAAAAGCAGCTCTGCACAAAGAAAAACAAAATAGCAGAACAAAAGGCTACTTGGAAACCTACAAAATGAAGCCTTCTGAGAAAAAATAAAAATAAATAAAAACACTGACGTCCTTGCTTTCCCGGATACAAAGGCAAAACTAAACTCTAAGAGCAGTTGCGTTACATATATCCATAACGTAATGAAATCTTCATCACCGAGAAATAGAATCTTGTCTCGTTATCATGATTCTGAAAATGAAAGACATTTACTTTAATAATTCACACTTGGCAACAGGTATTCATGAAACAGTCTTTACAAATTAATGTGCACGTTCTACGTATGTATGCAAGTTTGTTTATTTGTTTGTATGGTGTTTTTACGTTGCATGGAACCAGTGGTTATTCAGCAACGGGACCAACGGCTTTAAGTGGGTTCCGAACCACGTTGAGAGTGAACTTCTATCACCAGAAATACACATATCTTACCCTTCAGTGGAATGCCCGGGAATCGAACTCGCGGCCACCAAGGTGGCAGGCCAAGACCATATCGACCACGCCACTGAGGCGCGTATGTATGCAAGTGTCTGAATCTATTTACAGCTCAAAAATTGTTTATTCAACTATTTTCCCTTCAACTCCGCAAAGCTCCAACAACATACCTGCTTTGCCACGATTCTCATCTATAGCTACTCCCGCCTTTTATCTCTCTTCCAGCTTCGGAGATCAAAAGGAAATAAATAAAAAAGGGATCTTTTTCCAGATAATAAAAAAACGTCTTTGTGACTAAAGTTACAAATAGCGTAATCTCAGTCTCTCAAAAGAACGGCCACGGAACGCTTAATATCTTCCGGCAAGAGGCTATTCCGAAGACGGTAAAAAAAAAATAGCCTTACTGAACTACAGTTCTCAAAACGGTATATGAATGCCCAAGTCTCTCTCTCTCTCTCTCCTTCCCACACTCCCTTGTTTTTTCTACCTTTACGTTTTCTGAGGCATATAATTCACCGTTTGGTTTACGTAAAATGTAGGTATTTCTGAAATGGTCAAATAAATATATTGCATACCAAAATGAAAATAATCTCTGAAAAGATAGGAAAGCGAGAATTTGGAGAGCTCTGGGACCTACTATTCGGTCTCAGTAATTGAGTATTTTACTCCTTGGAAACTTTCGTCATTTATTTTTATAAAAGAAGTTACACCCTGAGACACTCCTCGCCATTCGATCCCGTTGAAAAGATCTCTTGAACGTGAAGGACTGTTCAAACTTAGGTTTTCCACCTTAAATACGACTCTAGGTATATAGTCACTCATATAAGTTCATGGACGTCTCTGGGCATAAAGCTGAATTCCATCCAACCACTTCCTGGACATCGAGTCTGTATAGTGACGTAAGACGGGCACACACCGAAAATTTCTACAGCAGTTTCTCACTCCCAGACACCTGTCATCCAGAAAGGGGTGAAATGGAAATCTCTCTCAAACACCCAGACATCCATGAACTTATAGGAGTGACTATATATGTACTTCCATTCCCCATACTTATAAGGGTTAAGTGGTGGAAGAGGTTGGCCCCGGGCTGGACGACGGAAATGGGCAGTTTATTAACCGAGGGCTGTCGTTGTCAATCACAGAAAAACAGGACTGCACAGCGTTTTATACAACAAAACCATTCCAGTAATTAATAAAGTTACTCTGAGGTGGACGCGATGAAATTATAGAGGAATAAAAATAGGAGCCAGGTAAAGTTGAAGGAGTTGGACAGCTATGCAAAAAGAGCCAAGGCCGAGGTCGTCTTTCCCAATCTCCGTGTTGACTCACGCCAAGGTTGATATGCTTTTGAAAGGAACTTCTTATCGTATTCAATATTTTCCCTGATTTCTGGTTCAAATTAAAGAGCGAAAATATAAGCATATTTCCGGAGGCGTTGGCCACAGTGGTTGCAACGTCAGTTAACAGAAATCTATGAATCAACCTGCAAGAACAGCCTAAAATCTGATGGAAATGCGTAATAATGTAAACTTTAAAAAAAGTCAGTTCCTAAAATCTCGAGTATAACTAAAA
This sequence comes from Macrobrachium nipponense, assembly GCF_015104395.2. Classification (NCBI taxonomy): domain Eukaryota; kingdom Metazoa; phylum Arthropoda; class Malacostraca; order Decapoda; family Palaemonidae; genus Macrobrachium; species Macrobrachium nipponense. Next base: position 73,963,488 of record NC_087209.1, read on the forward strand.
GACTCTGGAAGGTTGCCCTAGTTTCAGTTAATTATTTTATTATTATACATTATCCTTGAAATTTTTTTTTTTTTTTTGGGGTAATACTATTCTTAAATGCATTTTGAGAAATAAATATTAACCCCAAAATCATGTCACACGTTAGCTTATTGCTTTCGTTTCTACAATTTATTTCTCAACGACTCTGAATCCTTTGGAAGTCATTCGATTTGTTGCTATGCCGTACGTAACCCCTTAAACAATTGCACAATATACGGTTTTAATTATGATAATTTTAAGAAAATGTTGCAACTGGCAGTGCAGGACACTTCCTTTATTTTTAATAATACAGCTTACACTCAGGTTGAAGGTATGGCCATGGGCAGTCCTCACATCTTTATGTGCCATCTAGAGGAACAGTTGCTGGACAACTGTCCCCTCTCTTTTCTGCCGTTATTTTACAAACGATACGTAGACGACACCTTCTTACTTTTTAGAACTAAAGAGCAAGCCGATCAGTTTCTTGAATACGCCAATGTAGCCCATCCCAACATTAAGTTTACGATCGATTACGAAGAAAATAATAAACTTGCATTTTTGGATATACTTGTGTCCCGTAACGAGCAGGGCTTCTGTACTTCTATTTTTAGAAAACAAACATTTACTGGGCTAAAGTACAAATTTTTATAGCAGTTGTCCTTTTAATTTCAAACTAAACTCCTAAAGTACTCTCTTCCACAGGGCCTATACTTTATCCTCCACTTGGTCTGGTTTCCACCAAGAAATCTCATTTCTCCAAAATTATTTTTTAGAAAATTGCTACCCATCCAAGCTTTTCCTAAAACAATTGTATAGTTTTCTTAATCGTAAGTTTGTTCCTGTTTTTAATATTCCTACTGTACCCAAGTTGGCATTTTACTTCAGTATTCCTTTTATTCATGATAAGTCCTTTTATGTTCAGTTAAATGACCTTATTCACCGACACCTTCCGGCAGTTAACAGTAGAGTTATACCAAAGAAACCGTTAACCATTGCTTCGCTTTTTAAACATAAAGACAAACTAAGCTCCTTGATGACTTCCAATGTCGTTTATTTATATACTTGCCCCAAATGTAAGGTGGGGAAATATGTGGGGGCTTCTCGTCGCCTACTAAAAGTCAGAATTGATTGTCATCGGGGAGTTAGTTACAGAACAGGCAATAAATTAACTAATCCTGAATTTTCTAATGTACGCGATCATGCCAAAAAATGTAAACAAGATATTGAATATAAACATTTTAAAATTCTCTCCAGAGCCACCTCACCTCATCAATTAGCAATAACCAAATCGTTATATATTAAAAAGCTTGTTCATCCTTTAAACAATCAAACTACCTCTACAACACTGTACCTGTCTTGAGTGTGCCCCGTCTCTGTTTTTTTATGTCATTAGGTCCTTGGTTCCCGTCCTGAAAGGTAGCGGTCTATTTCTTTCATTCTGTCTGCTGCATTTTAGTTTATTTTTTAATTTTTTAATTTTTGTTTAAAGTGTAAATATTTTTTAAATTGTAAATTTCTTAATTTTTAAGTCTTTTATGTATTATAATTACGTTTTTCAGCTTTGAAAATGAGGCTGTGTCCTCGAAACGTCAGCATGTTTAATAAATGGACAATTACTAGTACATGACGTCTCCTTCAGCTCCTTGTTGTGTGTTGGTTGATAGCAACGCTTCCCATATCCATTTGTATATATATATAATATATATATATATATATATATATATATATATATATATATATATATATATATATATATCTATATATATATATATATATATATATATATATATATATATATATATATATATATATATATATATATATATATATATATATATATATCTAGATATATATGTGTGTGTGTGTGTGTGTGTGTGTGTGTGTGTGTGTGTGTGGTAAATTATTCCATTCCTTGATGCTTTAAAAAAAAAAATTTTCATATGAAATCCCAATCATCACAGAACCAGCAAATCCTTGCTGGTTCTGTGAAACATTTTTTTTTATCTGGATTAATCTGTAGATCTCGCGGGTCCCTCGAATATTTTTGGTTTCGTTTGGCTTGGGAGTTTTCCGTCACTTTCAATCCTTTTCCCTCTCTTGTAGCCGTAAAAGATTTATTCCCTTTTAAATCCTTGCAAAAACTTGTATTAGCAGCAACGTGGAGAACTTTAGGAGTCAACATAAAGTAGAAGTTAAAAGACAAATTCCAACAAAAAAATATGAAACCATTTTGATTTTCATTCATCTTTCTACAAAACGAGTCGTAACTGCCTATATTAACTACTTAAATTTCGCAGAACCTAGACTATCAATACCTGCAATAACGATATTAAACATGACGCAATAACGCCATAATTTACAGTAACCAGAACGGGAAGGAGGGTGAATTCATGCTGGCAATATTCCATAACGAGCTTCATCTAGTAATAGACTAAGGTCTCTTTGCAGAGAAGACGGGAATTGTGTTATTTTTTATCAGTAGATGAAACCAATTCATACGGAACAAGCACACCAAAGGGGCCATTGACTTGAAATTCATGCTTCCAAAGAATGTTGGTTTCAACCTCCCACCGCAGACTTCACACAGCAATAACAGGTCATGATACACTGCCAATGATTATTCATCGCCTTGGGGGGAGACGCAAACCCGCAACAACTGCGTGGCATATCAGCACACTAACCACTTTACCAGCATTAAACATCACTTTATTCCTACTGCGACGTTTCGAGAACAGTGTCTCATCACCCAGGCTAAAATAATGTTGTATTTGCTTTGTTTTGCTTTATTTAATGTTTTCCATGTCAACAAGAATAATATGTTATGCTGTAATTGTGTATCAAGTCTTTATCTTTCATTCCAGCCTGGATGATGAGACATTGGTCTCTAAACGTCACACAATACATTTAAATAAATAATCAAATGCATTACCAGCCTACTGTTGAGCTAATACTCACGTCTTGTTAAGCCATCCCCTGCTCTTATACAAGTATTACGTCCTCTATTGCCCCTACCAGTACATCAACCGACATTTGGCAGTTTCAGCCAACTCAGACCCCAAGCGAACATGCAGTTAGTTTAATTCTCTCTCTTTCTTTCGGGTAGAAAAGAACGAAAACATTACTAGGCCAAAATTCCATCTAAGGAAAGTATCAACTATGCACTATGCCGATACGCACACACACACACACATATATAGACTTCAGGAGGTTCCATGATAGAAATGATAAAAAGCCAAGTTTATTAAAAAAAAAAAAAAAAAAACATTTCGCACTAACGACTCAGTGCATCATCAGTCTGGGAAAAGTAAAAGACAAAATAAAATACATTATTAGCATAAAAGGAATTCATAATGCAATTAAAATTTACAAATTCAGACAGTAAAACGTAAAAGCATAAAAAGCACATAAAACAGTAAACAAAAAGAGACTACTAAAGCACCAACCGTCTATGGGCAGGAGAGAAGAGGGAATGACATACAATATGTGTGTGTGTGTGTGTGTGTGAAGTGTTTATTCTTGTTCTGCTACTTTTTTGGGAAATTAATTTTCACTCCCAATTTCGGGAATCTGATACTAACTTTGAATTTAAATAGGTGTATCATCTCTCAGATTTCTTTTTAGTTAGTTCTCTCTCTCTCTCTCTCTCTCTCTCTCTCTCTCTCTCGGCTACACCGGTAATGTAAGACCTATCAGCGTCAAAGTGATTAATAACAAAATAAAATGGATAATTGTTTTTTAATTAATACTTAACCATTCATGAAAATGTCACGATTGTCCACATAAGCTTAGCTGAATAGGTCACATACATTTAGGTTTAGATGTTAACGGATTTATGGAAGATTTTTTTTGTTTTGAGAATTTTCTTTTTTTATTCACTCTTATAATAACTTGCTATCAAACAAATTTCTTTGTATTATAACTGTAAAAGTACAGCGTCTACCTCCAACGAATTCCATTCTTTTAAGACTCCAGAATGCAGTGGACAACGAGGTTGTAGACTCCATAACTGTTCATAATTAACTGATGATTACACAAACTTACAAGTTACAACAGCGTTGCCAAACCTCCATTTTCCACCCACCTCCGTTCTACACCTTCTCTCGTAACACAATGAAAGAACTTTTACTGCAGATCGCTGTAGGCAATGATTGATTTCCACTAGTAGAATGTCAACCCGTCTTTTATTTTTCAAATCAGAACAGATTTGTACATGTTGGTGTAAAAGAATTCTATAACATTCCCATTTTATCCACACTGAGAGCACAGCGCGCCACTTCTACACCCAATCACGAAGTGTTTGCAAATTTTATCATCGTTATCAAAATCTTTATATTTCGGCAATAGTCTATTGCAATATTACAAGACTCATATGATTAAGCAACCATCTTATCACACCTTCACGATCAGGCAAAATTAGAGGCAATACAAGCAAAACAAGGGAACATGAAGTTTACCGATATAAAGTAAACATATAAAGCAAAAAAATAAATTGAGTGCTTGAGTATCGCTATCTACAGGAACTATTAAGGTAAACATCTCGTGTATTAGATATATTTTTATGCTTCGTGTATCAATGTGTTATTTATCACGATTTCTTTATCTTTTATTATATTTCTTTATTAAAAATGTTATTTCTTCCCCCCCGATATTTTTCATCTGTTACTTTCTACATAACACTTTTCGGCCACGTTACTTCGCCATACAACGTTGAGCATATTGGTGGCCATGATCCATCACTCTTACGTCTAGACCTAACACATTGTTTGGAGAATCAAATACCTTAAGTTATGAAGGCCTACAAAGAATTGGTTGAAAATTTTTAGAATGATTTATCATTTCGTTGTCTTACGAAATGGTATGTTCGTTTCCATAACGAAAAGTCATTTTCAGTTAGTTCGTTAGTTGTGTACACAACTAGGCCTATATAAGATTGGCTTTTAAAAGGATCCTGGTTGATTCTGTACCCTATATTCTCCTCCGATATTTAGATTAAATATATTATCTTCATAGTCTTTTTATAACACTGCAAGACTAAAGCACGGATGTTGGCCGTTGCGGACACACATCAGAGCCTACATGTTCAGTCAGTGTGGTTGCGATGCACTACTACCTTTAACGCTGCAGCATCGCCACCTTATGTATAAAGTGAACGTTTAAGGTTCACTTCACTGCAGCTGATCTAAATGTACAAGAAACACATTATGTTACTCATTTGCCCGGTCAACTAGAGGATTTCTGTCACTTATCATAAAGAAAGCACTAGCATATTGTGGGGAATGAAACTCGTCACGACATGACGTACAAATACTACCAACTTTAAGAAGTCTCTCCAGTCGGTGACGTATCATCACGCGTAGGTAATACGTAAATAAACATCAATATACACGTATTACGTTAATGTTGATTCTAAAGAGCTTGTAAATAATGATTAACGATGACAATGGTGATTGCTGGATGAAAAGCTTAAAAAAAATGATAGTAGCACAAAATAAATTTACTCACGACTAAAGCAAGTCCGTTGCATTAATTCGTAGACAGGCTGGGGCCACCAAGGAGGTTATTGGGGTGGGGGCAGGGAAGGGGGTTGGTAGGGTGATTTTAACACGACTATGCTACAATCAGCGTATGTTGTACCAGAGGTGACAGAAAGATGTAGATAGGGCATGGTCTTCTGTAAGCAATGGCGATACGGATCCAGTCGTTGCCACAGAGTTTGGCCGTGTTCATGGGATTGAAGTCCAACCATTTTAGGAGCGGACTCCGATCCCATTTCCAAAGCTGCCGATTCTCCTTAATCTGTCTGCCTTGTTCAACCATATCACCGAGATCTATGACTGGAAAGGGTCCCATAATCATCATAGTCACCATTACCTGAACATGAAACATCAGTACTTGGGTACATCATCCATAAGCTTTAACTAGAAGCCAACGACAACAGACATTTACATTATGTGGGGAAGGCTGGCCTCATTATACAATTCTGTAGGTTCTACGTTGGCAAATCACATTATAGCGTTACTATTATCGTTCATTGATGAATACCACCAACAAATGCGATAAAATTGTATATTTACGGAGTACTCAGAGCAACGACCAAATTGCACTTGACAATAACGATAGTAGTAGCATAACTCGAGATTTTCCTCTAAAACGGCTCCTTACCTGCTCTATTTTGTTTTTGGTTCAATTGGTTGGCCTTCTTACGGGTTACTGAAGAGCAAGAGCCCGTGCCAACCCAAGGGTGGTTTGATCTAGGGAAATCGGTTGGCTATCCACTCGCTGCACAACAATTTTGCTCGGGCAATGAAAATATTATTAACGGCCATCCAGAAAAAAAACGGAGCAAAGTAGATTGGAGGCTAATAAAAATCATCATTATAAGATCACAAGTCCTTATATTAACAATTGTGTTCTTACGTAATGCTTTTTAATTGAGTTTATTATAGGGGGGGCCAATAAAAACGTTATTTGTATACTAGTCCCACGTAGTTAGATGTGCCGCCAACAGGCCAAGCGCAGCTTGCAGCAGAACTTCGAAAACGAAGGGCCTTGCAAAGGTGCTAGAAACGCGTAAGTTGAGTTTGTGACTAGTGTGTCCTGCGATATTTTTCCTTCATAATCGTCGCAGTGGTTTATTGTGTGGCGTATAATTGCAGAAATGGCTACAGGAATTCTTCAAGAGAAGAGGGGAATAACGTCTCCCAGGTAAGCAAAGCATAATGACTTTTATTTATAGCTATATTTTCTGCTGCCTATTCATAGTCTGGTTAGCCATAGGTAGACACGCTTTCTCTGTTAACTTGTCCTTTATTTTCAGCATGTTCTTTGGTAGTGCAATGGCGATTTCAGTTCTGAATTCAGAGTATCATTAATCACTTATATGCAACATATAAGGTAAAACAGATCTTGCACGCTAGACTTAAAGATGTTTGGTAGTAGGTAGGCCTAGGTCTAGTATACGTTACTGGTTATGTCTTTTAAACATGTTACTGTCATACTTAAGAACGTCACAAGAATTTTGTCAGTCATTAAGAATTCTCTGCACGAGGTAGGCCATTAGGATACTGTCTATGGCATCAATATTTCAGTTTTAGACACGTAGCCTAAAAGCAGCGTTAGCCTAGAGTTGTTTTAGGCGCTATCAAAATTGGCTTCTCAACGAAATTCGAAAACGTGCAGCTATTTGAGACAATCCAAACAAACCATGGAGAAAAAACGTCAATTTTTAGAATTAAAATAGTTGTGCCGTATACTGATGGCTCTAAATCTTCAATGGGGATTGGCTGTGCTGCAGTATCCTCAGACAAAACAAGTCGGCTCTCATTACCTAGTGAAGAATCAGTATTTACTTCTGAACTATCATCGATTTTATTGACAACTGACACGGTTAAAACAATTGAAGATAAGCTAAATCTCAAATTTGTTATTTTTTCCGATTCAAGAAGTGTCATAGAAGCCCTCAAAGGTTACACACATACAAATCAACTGATATTACAAATTAAAGAGCTCCATAACCAACTAATTCTCGCGGGGTAAACATTGAAATATACTGGATTCGGGCCCATGTTGAGTTGTCGGTAATGAGAAAGGAGATGCCGCTGCTAAATCTGCCATACATTTACCACACCTCGGCATTAAACTTCCTGACAAGGATTATGTAACTATACTTAAGAAGTTTTATGGTTAAAAAATGACAGGAAATTTGGAATGATGAATCGGAAAATAATTAATTGAAACAAATAAAACTAATATTTTCTCCATGGGAATCATCAAATCAAAATGGCAAGAAAACTGAAGTAATTTTAATGAGATTTAATATTGGTCACGCAAGAATAACACAATTTTTTAATGCGTACGCCTCATGAGATAATTCCAAAGTGTAGTGAGTGTGATACAAATTTAAGTATTAAACATATTTTTACTGATTATAAAGTTTTTAGAGGTCAAAGAATTTATGTTTTGGTCAGAAAAGTATGTCTGACATTTTATCACATTCTGAGTTTCTCTGTTTTTAGGATTTTAACGGTTTTATGAAAAAAGGTATTATAAATAAAATTCAGGCATTTTTTCTATTGTTTATATTATAAATTATATATGTATATATATATATAATATATATATATATATATATAAATAAATATATATATAATTTTTATATATATATATATATATATATATATATATATATATATATATTATATATATATATATATATATATATAATGCACAGGGAGCAGGAGCAGGAACAAACATGGCGAAGTATTTTACACTTTATTCTGACGCTCTTCGCATTCAGCAGAATGCATCTCCAGGGTCTGTATAATAAATAATGACTAATATACAGACCTGAAGATGCATTCTGCTGAATGCGAAACGCGTCGGAATAAAGTGTAAAATACTTCGCCATGTTTGTTCCTGCTCCTGCTCCCTGTCATTTTATCACTTTGGCTGATTCGCTTGCTTTCTCCATTCACATATATATATATATATATATATATATATATATATATATATATATAATATATATATATATATATATATATATATATATATATATATATATATATATATTTTTTTTTTTTTTTTTTTTTTTTTTTTTTTTTTTTTTTTTTTTTTTTCTCTGGAAATTTTGCGGGCCAGCCCTGTGGGAGTCAAGCCTGACTCACTGGGATGGTTAATCTCCTTCCTTTAATAAATAAATATACAAACATGATCTCAGTAACCAAATAACGCTATGTGCCAGTCGTCATGGTGAGTTAGAATCATTGATATTAACTATTATCGGTGAAGGTATTACGATCACCACCTTATAAATGTTGATACACGAACCCCATCACCTTTAACCCCCACCTTGTTATTTCCTTCTACCCCCATACATCCTCATGTTCCGGGTTTCAAGGTCTTACATTTATTAAGAGATCGTTCTGGTGGATGTTTTTGGAAGGTAAAGTAATACTCGGATGACAGTATTTCATACGCCATTATATTTTCCAAATATTTACAATTATTTCATTATCAAAATTAAAAACATGGATATGTAAAAGAAAGAATGAACAGGAGATATCAAAATGAATGGGTTTCTTACCTTACAGACCTTACATCTTGTTCGGGTTGCCCCAGGTCCCTCAGTGTGAGGCACCTCTAATGTCTACCAGAGAGTTGCTAGTACATCTTCCGGGATATTTTGCATCTTCCAATCTTGGATGGTCTGGGATGCAGCTTATATATTTGTCGAGCTTATTCTTAAACACATCTATGCTCACTCCTGATATATTCCTCAGATGAGCTGGCAACGCATTGAATAAACGCTGCATTTTCGATGCTGATGCGTAGTGGATTAATGTCCTGTTTGCTTTCCTTATTTTTCTTGGTATAGTTTTGGGCACTATTAATCTACCTCTGCTTGCTCTTTCTGATATTTTTAGCTCCATGATGTTTTCGGCAATTCCTTCTATCTGTTTCCATGCCTGAATTATCATGTAGCGTTCTCTTCTAAGGATTGTAGTCTTTCCCAGTAGTCAAGATCCTTAACTTCTCCTATTCTAGCTGTAAAGGACCTTTGTACACTCTCTATTTGTGCAATATCCTTTTAATTGTGTGGGTACCATATCATATTGCAATATTCAAGTGGACTACGAACATATGTTTTATAAAGCATAATCATGTGTTCGGCTTTTCTTGTTTTGAAGTGCAGTAACAACATTCCCATTTTTGCTTTACATTTTGCCAATAGAATTGTTATTTGATCATTGCATAACATGTTCCTATTTAACATCACACCAAGGTCTTTAACTGCTTCCTTATTTGTGATTGTCTCATTATTAGGTCCACTATATGCATATAGCATTCCTTCTCTGTCTCCATAATTTATTGATCCAAATTTATCAGAGTTAAATACCATCCTATTTACCTCTGCCCAATCATATACTTTGTTAAGGTCTCTTTGTAGCGCGTTCCTATCTTCATCACAAGTAATTTCTCTACTTATTCTTGTGTCATTGGCGAAACTACATACTACCGAGTCTTTAACATTACTGTCTATGTCTGCAATCATAATAACAAACAGTAATGCAGCTGACACCGTACCTTGTGGCACACCGGATATTACCTTAGCTTCATCCGATTTCTCATCGTTTGCAATAACTATCTGTTTTCTGTTGTGTAAAAATTCTTTTAACCATCTTCCTACTTTTTCCACTATAGTATGTTTTCTAATTTTTTTGCTAATATATTATGATCTACCTTGTCAAAAGCATTTTGCAAAGTCTCAATAAACCACATCTGTTCCATTTCCGCGTTTCATATTTTTGTATATGTTCTCACAATGGACTAACAGTTGGGTTTGTGTACTTTTTCTGGGTACGAAACCATTATTGTCCTATATTAAACAAATTATTTTTTATTAAATGTTTCATAATATTTTTCTTCATTACCCTTTCATACACTTTCATAATATGTGATGTTACACTCACAGGCCTATATTTACTTGCCTCTAGTCTTGATCCACTTTTGGAAGTAGGGGTAATATATGCTAATTTGTGCTCATCATAAATCTTGCCTGTATCTACACTTTGTCTTAATAATATTGCTAGTGGCTTTCACAAAATAGCAGGGACACCATCAGGCCCTGCAGCAGCTCCATTTTTAATTTCATAAATAGCCTGCACAATATCAGCTTCATTAATATCTATGTCTGCTAAATGTTCACTATTTTCGTCCCTTACTTCTATATCATTATCTTCATTATCAATTCTAGGGGTGAATTCTCTCTTATATCGTTCTGCCAATATGTTGCATATTTCCTTTTTTTCATTCGTTAATCTCCCTTCAATTCTTAGAGGGTCTATTTCTATTCTTCTTTTATTCATTTTTTTCGCATATGAGTACAATAGATTGGGGTTTTGCTTGATATTTACTAGGGTTTTTTCTTCCAAGTCCCATTTTGCATTTACTTTTGATTGTATAGTCTTTTGTTCTACATTTTCTATCTTACTTTTTAGTTCCATCACTTTCCATGCATTTTTTTCTTTGGAAGACTTTTTTTCCACTTTCTGATTTTCTGGAACAAGATCCTTCTGTCTCTTGGTATGAATGACTGATGTTTACTTTTCTTCTTAGGTATATATTTATTCACTATTTTCTCTAATATTTTACATAATATCTCCGTATTTACCTTTATATCATCACTTATAAAAATGTTATCCCAATCTTTGTTTAATTCTTCATTTATTTCTGACCATTTTATATTTTTACTGTAGAAGTTGTATTTTCCATATCCTTCTCACTTTTTCATTTCTTGCTTATCTCTGTTTTCACTTGCTTTGGAATGGACTGTTAATTCTATGACATTATGGTCTGAAATACTCGCATTATAAACTATTATTTCTTTAACGTAATTCACCTCGTTCACAAAAACTAGGTCTAAAGTATTTTCCTTTCTTGTTGGCAGGTGATTTATTTGTTGACTGTTGTATTCTAGTAGCATATCTAATAGCTTTTTGAATTGCCTCTTATCTTCTGCACTACTATTACTCTCTTTTTTTATATGTATAAATACAACCACTATCTCCTATTCGTTCTTTCCAGTCTACGAAAGGAAAGTCAAAGTCTCCGGATAGGAGAATAGTCCAGTCTTTGTGATTTCTACATATATCATCCAATTTTTCTATTATTGTGTCAAACTCTTTAGTATTAGGGGGTCTATATATTACTATGTTCATTATTTTTTCAGATTCAAATTCTACCGCTATTAGTTCACATTCTGAGTTACTATATTTCTCATATATTTTTCCTTGTTTTTTGTCTTTCCCATATATCGCGGTTCCCCCTTGATTCCTATTTTTTTCTATCTGATCTATAAGTTTGGAACCCTTTTATTTGATCGTCATTCCCAGTCTCTTGGGAATACCAGGTTTCACTAATATTCATTATATCTATTTTCTTTTCAATTTGGGTTAGTTCTTCTAAGTACTCTAATTTTCTTTACGAGTTACTCGTAACTAAACCCTGCGCATTCATCACTATGATGGTTTGTGTGTTTTCTCCTTCATTTAATATGGGTAATAATAAGGATTTTTCCACGTCTCTTTCCTGCTCTGGTATGTTGTTCTTTTCTTCATTTCCAGAAATTCTGACATTAAAAAATCCAACTTTTCCATAATATTTGATCTTCCTTCATCATAATTATTCATTTTGTGTCTGAATCTGCAATTTTCTCCATATCTGCAATATCCTCTAGCATCGTACATACAGTATTTATCTCTTGAGCTGTATCTTGGAGCTGATGCTTGGAAATCCTTTGCTGACACTCCATATCGCTGTGATGGCTTGCTTTTTTCTTTCACCTCATATTCTTTGTTCATCTCTTTATTTGTTTCTTTCTTAATTTTGATTTTCTTATTTGATTGATTATTTAATTGATTTTGATTCATGGCTACAGGGTGCATATATTTACTTTTTTTTGTCAAACTTACATCATTTTCCTTCTTTTAGGTTTTTGCATATTTTTGGATGTAGATCTCTGCAATCATTCTCATAGCCGTCTAGGTATGTACATTTACCTAGATTTCATAGTTGTGACATACCTTAGGATGTTTGTAGTAACATCTTTCTCCGAATCTGCAAGTCTCTCTTTTCAAAAGGGTGCAGACTTTGTCTTTCTTGTCTATTTTTTTCCTCTTTCTCATCAGTGTGCAGATCTGGGTAGAGCCTCTTTGGAATTTTATTTTGTGTTGTCATGTTGTAATTTATTTCTTCGTATGTATGCTGCTTGATTGCCTCATATGTAGTATCGATGAGTATCTCTGCATCCATACTCTAGTCATGTTCTTTGTTTTCCTGATTTTTTTCTGTCATTTCCTCTCCTCCGTTTTCCTCTTCTTCTTCTTCCTCTTCCTCTTCGTCTTCATCCTCAACTATTTGTACATTAAGCCTTGATTTAATAACATTGTCTATCCATGATAGACATGTTGAGCAAAATATTCTGGTATCTTTTCTCATATCTTGCATTACTTCAGCACATTGCGGATGAGTCGGAATGTTGCATGCAGAACATTTTCGGATCAGGTTTTGTGGATTAACTATGCTATACCACACCTTACACAGTTTGCATGCTTTTGGCATTCTTTTTCCTATTGCATCAATCAGGATATTCACAATGTTCACCTTATTCATTTTCTTTGTCGGAATATGTTGATTGATGTAAATTTTCTTTATGAGTCTCTTGACCACTTGGGTTTTATTTGGAACTTCTTCAATTATTTTCAAGATGTTTTCTGTTGATTTGTTCCAGTTTGAAGGATCATATCCTTCTAATATGTCTATGAAGGCTTTTGTATCGTTTTGATTAGGGCTGTTGTTGATCTTATAGATGAGAAATGCCGGCTCCCTTCCTGCTACCTCATTATATTGCGAATCTGCTAGACACGCTAAATTTCGCCATTTTTTTCCACAGTTGGAACTTACTGCCATCTTGATCTGATTTACAGTATTCCACTTGATAAACTAACTTAGTAGACGCTTTATCCTACTATTTTCACACTAATTTTATCACCGACAGTTCACGAACACTTCTAGATATTTTTTGATTTCCAGACGTTTGTTAAACACGTGATATCTGTTGATTAATCAGACTGTGCGTGAGAACATCTCACCAACCAAAACGGCTTGAATAGCTTGGAGGGGGAACACAGACAAGGTGAGTGACATTAGCCGCTCGACAAATAAAGGCGGAGAGCCGGAGACGCGGAGTGAGTGAGCAAGCGTGAGCCTGGGTGGGGTTTGGGGAGGTGGGGGGGGGCAGGTTAGTTAAGACGTGACCGATCTGCCCAGGTCTAAACACTGTCACCCATTAATTTGAGACACTGGATAATATGTTAATATGTTTATATAAACCCCACCATCATTATATTATGGCACCGATGCACACATTCACTGCATTTCATTTCACATAAGTCATTTTCACCAAGAGTTTCGGAAACAATATAATAAATATAATATAATATAAGAAATATAGCAAATTAAAATACTTTCTATTAAGTAGCCTTAATGGTTGCGAGAAGTGAGAGCCAAGTGGCCCATCACACTCAAATACTGGTAACTAAATTAAGTTATGTCACAAATACAAATCCTGTGGTACTAGATTAGCATATCCTGTAATGTGTTCATAGCATAGATTAATAAAATATTACCCTTGCAAAATTGATGAATCATACAACCCACAGCTACAAAACCTGGTGTGTAACATCTTTGTGACCAGATTCGTATATTATTAGTAATACGGGTAATTATAGTCCAGTCAATCTAGGGCAAAAATAGATGCAGCCAAGCACAAGTTGGTTCAGTGGCCAAATAACATCCAAATAACATATCAAACGTTTACCTTTATTTAAATAGTAGACCCAGGAGATATGAGACGGATGGCAGAACAACAGACGAGGAGAGAGAGAGAGAGAGAGAGAGAGAGAGAGAGAGAGAGAGAGAGAGAGAGAGTACAGCTGCTTATAGGATAATGAAAAAGGATATTTCCATCTGAATAATATTAATATGAATAGTCAGTTCCGACAGTATTTAAGGCTTTTTGAATAGGAAATAGGATAACGATTTAAAACAATACGATGTGCTAAGATTTCATAATACTTATTTGCCAAGAAATATAAGATAACATAATCTTAAAACAGGCCTCAAATATACCCATCAGATTAACTAAACAGAAATAAAAGCTCGCTCTCTCTCGCTCCATTCACTGTATGCATTTCTTTCGTTACCGTTCCTCATACTCTACTACATCTCACCCGGCCCCCCTTCTCTCTCTCTCTCTCTCTCTCTCTCTCTCTCTCTCTCTCTCTCTCTCTCTCTCTTTGTCCATATGTATTTAATTCATTAATGCATTCCTTTGGCTGATTACTGTAATTTCGCTCCTCCTCCGCCACTTTCAGGGCAAGAAGGGCATGATCACTCCGAGCCAGGCCTGGCGGGGCGACACCGCTTTTGTAACTGGCTGTACGTATCAGTGTGTATGTATATATGTATGTATACACACACACACACACACACACACACACATATATATATATATATATATATATATATATATATATATATATATGTGTGTGTGTGTGTGTGTGTGTGTGTGTGTGCACGTAAGCAAAAATACCGTGCCACGAAACGCACACATCCGCTTAGTTCAGTGGGACTGGTTGTTCCTTTCGTGCAATTTTAAATGACGCAATGGTGTCTTGTAGAACATACGTTTCCGATCCCTTTAGTTCTCGTGCCTTCTTTACCCCTGGGAAAGCAAGGACATCCAAGTTCTTTACGATCAATGAGGAGAAGTCGCCTTTGCCCCGAGTTGAAGATTGTTTTAATTTTTTTCTTATCTTGTCTTGAGGAGTTAAGAATAATGTTGCTTTTTCAGTTAATTTTATAAATGGATACTTTGGCTCCTTTTGAAACTTTTTTTTCATATTCACACACACGCACACACACATATATATACGGATATATATATATATATATATATATATATATATATATATATATATATATATATATATATATATATATATATATATATATATATATATATATATATATAAACACGTAGTTAGTTTGCTTGAATCCAGCAAGCAGTCCAGTTTGGATATTTGATGCCATATCGAGCTGGAACGCTTTCGGCATTTTCCTTTTAATTCTACTTTGAATCTGTTTTAATAAGTAGTGAGTTACGTACCCTACACTAAGGCAGTGTAGGTGGGTCACAAACAAGATGAAAACCGGAAACCGTAAACCTTCTTGTAGTCAGAGTTTGAGAATGAGGTTTCTGGCCCCTGCCCCTCATTCACGGTTATGCACAACAATCGATTGACTATCAGATACAGAATTCGTTCAGTGATCAACAGATCAACGGGTTTCACTGATTCGTATTTGTGTATGTTTGTGTGTTTTAGAGTATGCACTGTGAGTAATAATATCTCCAGTACGTATGTGCAAGATTATGCACAATAATATACCAACAATCACAGTACTCCAGTCGTACAGAGGAGAAAATAACAGTAATGCCGATGGTGACCAGGACAGTAATGTAGACTGTAAAATGATCAGGTTGCTCTGAAACATCTGCGAGGAAATTCGTATTTGTCGAAAGCTATTAATCTAAATGGGACTTTTTACGAATCCTCTTAACCGAAATGGCTCTTCAAACCCATTACAGTAATTGACGTACCTCTAACCACTCACATGCAACATTAAGTGGTAACTTTAGATGGTTTATGGAACCTTTCTTGGACATAATCATAATTGGAGAAGCTGGGGAGACTCTAATATCTAAAATTCTTTTGTGAGCATTATTAGTAAGAACAATCATTATACCTGGGACATATACACAGCCCTGTAATTAATAACGGCAACGGTTTTCACTAAATAATAATAATAATAATAATAATAATAATAATAATAATAATAATAATATAATATAATAATAATAATAATAATAATAATAATATTAATAATAATAATAATAATAAGTTGTTGATAACACCTACTTTTAGTAAGTTTAGTGGTAGACTTTAAGTCATATACAGAATTCCATTTTTAATTTCCTCCCCATAAATAGCTACAGACATTGATTGAATGGACACAGATGTTGGCAACACGTTGTTCACTGGCATTCATCCATGGTTACCCATGCAAGCAATGACCAAAGCCAGCGATGCATAGCTTCACTGATGAAGAAAGCAAATTTGAGAAAGCCCTTTCGTGTGATTCGTTACCTTTATTTAACAGTAAGAAAATGCAGTTAAGAAGGTCGTCTTCGAGGCTAAAGACCTCCCATTTCCAGGGCTATGTCGAGTCTCGCTCTTCATCGCTTTTTGGAAAGCAAGCACTTGCCGGCAGAGACTACCTAAGGCTTAGAAAAATCATATATCTAGACAAAGTATAATTTTGAACGGTAACTACAGATTTCATAAAGCCAAGTTTCAAGGCAGTGGCTTCATGATGTGTCAGAATGAATATAATGGTATATATTCAGAGATTATGTAATATGCGCTGATAACATCAAAGCAAACAATTTTGTGAATATTTTGAGCTGTAGATCCCGTTGGGTATTCTTGTCGGTGATTTTTGAGGAATGAATTACACCAAGAAGAAACATGCCAAGAGCAGTTAGGTTCTCCTAGAGCTAAACGTCTCTCTCTCTCTCTCTCTCTCTCTCTAATATATATATATATATATATATATATATATATATATATATATATATATATATATATATATATATATATATATATATATATATATATATATATATATATATATATATATATATATATATATATATATATATATATATATATACATATATATATATATATATATATATATATATATATATATATATATATATATATATATATATATACGATATATATATATATATATATATATATATATATATATATATATATATATATATATATATATATATATATATATATATATATATGTTTCAATTTTGAAATTTGAGTCACCACAGCATAATTCCTACTGAAATGAAAAGAAGAAACAAAAAATACCTCCCGAAACGGAAGAGTTTAATTTCGAAGACCATAAATAGCTCAACCTCTGTCTCCCAAGTGAACGCGGACTTGACGTGTCTAAAATTGCACCAATTAACTTCCACTTAAGACTGACTCGAGACGCGATACTGATCGCGGAAGAAAGGCTTCTTCATGATCCCATGGGCATTAGCTTGATCAATCGTTATGAGTGAGCAACGTTGAGAGAACGACCACTTTCGTGGTTTCGACTGTTTACACAGCTGACCTCAGCTCATCCTTCAACAATCTCTAAAAACAAAGGAACAAGAAAAACAGAAGGTAAGTCAAGACGGGGTAAAACTGTGCGCACAGAGACGATCTTATAGAATCTCCAGATGAAATTCAGATTAAAATTCTGCCATTAAACAAATCCTGTCGAAGACACCATAGGCTAACAGTCTGCAACTTCACTGCAGAGAAATAAAATTTTATCCTTTAAACACTGATCTAACTGTAACGAGAACTGACTGTTAGGGAAATACGCTCCAAATCATTTTAATTAGTTATTTTGACAAAAGTAGAAACTGACATATGGCTTCAAAAGATGCATCTTCAAATAGAAGACGTGATACGATATGACTTGCAATATTTGTAGAATTTCTTTTTTAATCTTTACAAAACAATTAATATGAGGAGA
>NC_087209.1:73986739-73994239 GCF_015104395.2 Macrobrachium nipponense
GATTTTTTAGCAGAGTCAAAAGTTTGATCTCTCAGACTTTCAAAGTAACCCGGCACACAGACTAAGACTATACATACATACATACATATATACACACACACACATATATATATAATATATATATATATATATATATATATATATATATATATATATATATATATACGTATATATATATATACGTATATATATATATATATATATATATATATATATATATATATATATATATATATATATATATATATATATATATATATATATAATGTGTATATAATATATGAGCGAGACAGAACACTATAACCCAAGTGTTGGAGTCGATGTCAGTTGCAATATTCTGATATTGGTTTCAAGAGCCTATTAGAATATTTCTTTTAATGGTCATCTTGCCATCCTGATTAAATAAAGGCTGAGACTTAATGTTAAATACAATATTCAGTCAACAGAATTGACCTATCAATCTATTTCTCCATTGATTAGTAGGAATTTTTTTCTTCAGTATTTTTTTGTTTGTGATCTAGATTAAATAAGGATGTATATTTAGTCACCCCTTGTATTTCGTCATTGAAAACCAATGTTAATCCAGGCACATTATCATGTTGAATTGACTACAAACGCTCTACCTGAACTCAGCGACGTTAAAGGATGAGTATGATCACGGAGGGTCAATCACCCAGTGGATGGAAGAACTCTTGTCTGTGTGAAATACACGCCGAGGGAGAGGCCGGGGGTCGGGGCGACGGGACCTCTCCGTAAATTGTAAGCTAAGTTAGGTATATCTTAGTTTAACCAGACAACTGAACTGATTAATGTCAAGCTCTCCCGGGGCTGGCCGGAAGGATTAGATGTATTTTACGTGCCTAGGAACCTGTAGTTTATTGTGGGATTCGAACCACATTATATCGATAAATGAATTTCTAATCGCCAGAAATAAATTCCTCTTATTCCACGCTGGCAGAGCGGGGAGCGAACCTTTGACTACCGAATTGGTAGGCGAGCACGTACCCCACTCATCTGACAAGGAACTTGTAAAGTGTAATCAAAGCAGTACAAAAGGTTTTTGGGGTATGATTCTAGACCAGCTGAATTGGTTTTCTCTTTTTGACTTCAGGTGCGTTCCATTTGGTCACACTACTCCGTCGTCACTTTCATTCCTCATTAAAGAACGAATCTAGGCGTCAGACCTGAGCGTGAAAGAAATTTGATTACACTGTCACCTTTAACTACTTAGTCATAATAATCACAGAAGTAATTTCGATATACGTTCGGAGAGTGTGCATTATAACAATGATCCTGTGTCGTAAAATGCGACTAAAAGGATAGCTACCGCCTTGCAGTCTTCCTTTTTAGTAAACGGCTAGGCACACTGCCAATAACTGTGGTTGATGACAGCAAGGATGCGGTGATAAAAACCCCCTTTGCCAAACAATAAACCTTACCTGATGACGTCTTTGACGGAAGGCAGTGGAAAAGGCGCATCAGGCAACCGACCCCTCAATGTAGGGATAACGGTGGGACAGAAGAAGTCTGCATTATAACGCAGAATCAGTCATTTTGCAACATTGTAGCTATAAGGAGGTACAGGGATGATTTGGGTCTTATTCACGCTGAGTTGTACCAGACGTTCAAGCGAATATTCCATACCTAGAAGCTAAGCACTGATGTGATTATTTCATTTGGAAAATATTTACACTTATTCTAATATTGTTTTACCAAAGAATACTTTCTCAAACCTTTTAGGTTACGTTAGATTTCATAATGCAAAATTTCCATTTTATTACATGGAATGAAAATTAAACTTTTTTATTTTACTCCGAAGAGAATTCTTGAAAATGAAATGAACAAAACCGGAATATAATTCTAGATTTTATAATAGGGGAAAAACGGTAAAAAAGCAAAACAAATTACATAAACTCCCTTTGCAGAAAATTCAGACTGTTTTTAATCTGACGCCGACTTGCTCTGTAACATTTTGAGCCTTTTAAATATGAATCATTACCGAGAGCTTCGTTATGCTGGGTCATTTGCTATTCGTACTCTGGGTCACTTGGGTGCGAAAATAACCCAAATGCAAAATTTCCACAACTCTTGACCAAAACGGTTTGGTTTGAAGGGAATTTTTGAAATTTTTGTTGATTTCGAAAATAGCTGGCACATTTTAATACTTTATTTTCTGAAGATCCAAATGCTGCAGTTATTTTCGAAACAGAAATCTCTATCGGCACATTTATGTTGTGGTCCAGTGTTCTCGAAGTTCATCTCACCAGTGAGACAATCGGGGTCGATTCCTGAGGGAAGAAACGATTTACATCCGTATTCTGAGTAATGCACTATCACTGTATTGACGTAATGCTGGCATAAGGCCAACTTAATCGATACGAGTGAGATTGTTGTATATGTCTATATACAGTTATTTATTAATTATCAAGACTGTATGAGTCTTTACTCAGCAATTTACGACAGTTGTTAGGCTCTTGTAATATAAGAGAGAAATGCAAAATATTTTTTGTGTTAACGAAGAGATATCGTCGTTGTTTCGTTAAAAGAAGCTGAAATCACTGGATTACTAAATAAATTAGGTTTATCTAGTATTCCACGACCCATACACGAGGCGATCCCAGATAATTATTTTCCTTCTTTTTTTAAAAACAAATAACGGTTACACTGGTAATATGACTTGTTCAACGCGTTTTACTCTGCCGGAAATGAGATAAATCATGACAAATGGGACACATTACGCATATTAACAACTCCATCATTCATTACACCCGAACATGAACTGATAACACGAGTTCTCAACCTCAAGTAAAAGAGGATTTAGCTATGCTGGTTTGGTCAGTGCCTAAATGGGTGACGAAATAAGTTCACATCTCAGCAGGTTTACCGATCAGAAAAACTGAGACGTGTTTAGTCAGGTCTTGGATAGGTGACCGTTAATGAGTGCCAGACGAAGCTGACATTCTTCATCGGTTACCATTCCTAATGTTTGCAACGAAACTTGAGCGAGGTGACAGCAGCGATGGGCACCAATGTTGGACGAAAAAGGCAGTAGACCCAGCGAGTGTAAAACAGATGAACTAGCAAGCGTATATATATATATATATAATAATATATATATATATGATTATGATATTATAATATAGATATGATATATATATATAGAATATATATACCGTATATATATACCGTATATTTGGACAAAGTTACAGCCTCCGAAGGAAAAGTTAAACAATGTTGGAAAGTAATTTCGTGGATTTAAACAATTATATATTTAGATATATTACATATATATATATCTATATATATTTATATATAGTAGTATTATAAACGTATAATATATATATATATCTATATATATATATATATATATTATATTAATATCTATTATATTTAATATCTATAATATATGCTATATATAATTAGTATATATATATATATATATATATAGAATAATATATCTTATATCTATAATATAGTATAGATATAAGATATATTTTAATATTTATTAATTTTTTTTAATTTTTTTTAAAAATAATATTATATTAATATATATATATATATAAATATATAATAGGATATATAGATATATATATTATATATATATAGATATAATATTAATAATTCTTATATATTATTATATATATAATATATATAGGATATATATACGTATATATATTACGTTATTTGGACAAAGTTACAGCCTCGAAGGAAAAGTTAAACCAATTGGAGGTAATTTTCGTGATTTAAAAATTTATAGATATTATATATATACATATATATATATCTATATTATATATATATATATATATATATATTATTATATTATATCTATAATAGAAGAGATATTATATATATTATATATATATATTATATATATCTATAGATATTATATATTATATAATATATAATATATATATATATAATATAGATATTAATATATACTATATTATATATATTATTATATATATATATAATAATATATAAGTAAGATAGATATATATATTATTAATAGATATATATATATTATATATATATATATATATATATAATATATATTATAGAATATATATATATATATATATATATATATATATATATATATTATAATATATAATATATATATAGTATATATATCATATATATATATATATATAATATAAGGGTTTCCCGTCTCCCTCCTTCACCCTCAGACAGCAGTTCAATAATGTTCACTGTTATGCGGAGGCCCTTGGGAAATGAGGAGGGACGGGCCGACCCAATAATCTTAGATTACTTAAAATGAGAGAGAAGCGAAAGAGGCCTAAATGAAATTGGTTTTTCCCGAAATTCTAATCTTGGCAGTGGCTCTTCCTACAATCACATGTCTGACATCGGGGTTGATTTATTGGATGGGTATGGGCGGGGAGCAAGGGGTTGGGGGTAGGGGGCGGGATTTTTAGTCTAGTTTGCGTAAGAGGTAAGTATCATTCCTCCTCTTCTGTTTGTGTGGGTGGGGGGTCGTGTATATATGTGTAAGTATATATATGTGTGTGTGTGGCTATGTATGCAAGTATATATATATATATATATATATATATATATATATATATATATATATATATATATATATATATATATATATTTTTATATAAAATTAAATTAAATTATATATATATATATATATATATATATATATATATATATATATATATGTCATATAATTATATATACATATATATATATATATATATATATATATATATATATATATATATATATATATATATAATAATTAAATATATGTATAGACATATATATATATATATATATATATATATATATATATATATATATATATATATATATATATATATATGTTTGTATGTGTGTGTGTATAACGGACTCATTCAAAAAGTTTTTACCTCTCGATTTTTATATCGTTTAATATGTTTTCCACTGCACACCCAGCACTTAGAATTTCGAAATACTGTAACGAGGTAAGTCTCATTTCACACCAGGATTCGAACGCGGGATAAGAGAGCGGTCCAGCGCTTCAGGGTTATAGCTACAGAGCCACCGGACCTCAGTGGAAGGAGTATCCATATTTTTGGAAAATCTAAAAGTGATGTGGTTATTGGGTCTCTTACTTTACAGAAAAAGTTAGAAAATAATACTCTTACTTTATAGATAAAGTTAGAAAATAATAAAGTAAATGATATAGTAAATTTGGAAAGTTCGCAATAAAAAAATTATCATGATTTTTTTTCCTGCTTTAATTATTCTCAGCGGAATCCATATTTCCCGCAGTGTGGAAAATCCATCTAAAGACAATCAGACAATAATAATTCTCTGGTCCTTTATGGCACCCAGCCCTTTTCCGTCTATCAGATTTCAATGTTCCCATCCAGCTGCGTTCAACTATTTTAAGTTCTGTCTATTTAGATGAAACTTACGTTTGTCAGTGAGTAAACCAAAATTGAAACTCCTCTGTGTTCATTAAAAGAAAGAGCACTCTTTGGTAAATGCTTGTTTTCTTTCTAACTTACCGATTTAAGTTGTAAATCTAAGGAAACATGGAAGGACAATACAACGTGAATGGCTATTTAGATTTCTATGGCCAAATGAAAGAGTAAAAAGATATTAAAGCTATATATGTTTGTGGGATCAATTAAGAAATCATTAATAGCAAAAGTTGAACACGATATAAGGAGTCAGTAAATATTAAAACGAGATATACAATATTACAATATTATGTCATTAAATATCACAACGATATATACAAGTAATACAAAATTCCATCATATGGGGCTGGGAGGGCACTGGTTCGAAATATGGCCGGTCCTATTTTATGACTGAGGTGGGTCGTCCTTAAAGTAGAGATGGGCATGGGGTAGCAAGCTTATCACAGATCCACTCGCTAAAAAACATAGAGGGTAAAACCCTCTCGAGCTGCCTCTCTCTAAATGGAAAACTGGCCTATGATGAAAAGATGTATATATGATCATGAATATAAAATATTATGTTTATATTTATCATTCCAGTAATGCTTACATCTATTCATGAAGCCATCTCTCTTTGCAGGAGGGTGAACAAACTCTCCGGCAAACTGATATTACGGAGGAAGGGCCTGACCCTTAACGGACTTCAGAATCAGGGATCTGGTGCCCTGGCTTTTTCGTTATTACTTTTCAGGGGACAGGGAAGTTCCATCAGCTAATCCAAAGTAATCCCCGGTCGGTTAAGAGATTAATTCGCATTTTATCTATATGGATTCCTGGCAAAAGCCTACAACGTAGGCCCCCCTCCCCAACCCACTCTCTCTCTCTCTCTCTCTCTCTCTCTCTCTCTCTCTCTCTCTCTCTCTCTGAATTCGTTGATTGTTTATGCACATAAAAAAATACTTTTTTCAAATTCTGTGACAATACTTCCTTTCCTTGGGCCCTCCCACCAACCTCCCCCCCCTACTCTCTCTCTCTCTCTCTCTCTCTCGTTTGTTAAGCATTTTCACATTTTTCGATTTCCTTTTTTATTGTGATAAAGGAGACTGAAAGTCATCTAATCCCTCAAACTCAGTCTGAGTACGTGTCAGTCTCTTTGTCTTACAACAAGAGCATGGTATGATATCTCACAGCGATTAAGATAAAATAAAAAGTTGGTTACATAACACTGTATTAACAAACAGGAAAAATCTGTAGGTAATTGTGGTAATATTCTCTTCCTCCCTCTCATTTCACGTCGCTGTGGTATTGGATTATAAGAAGCGAAGTCTGCTAAATCAGGCCATTCAAGAAAGTTCGAGATAATTTAATAATTCGATCAAAATGAAAAACAGGAATCACAACTTTGCTTTTAGCTATAGTAATAGGAGTGGTATCAGCATGGTTGTACGAGTATGCAAGTATTATTTTCATTATTATTAAAAAAGTTCAAACAGCCTAATGTAATAAGCATTGAAGGCTTTTGACTTTCAAAACATCTTTCATACACGACTCATTTAAAACCATAAATATATGTTAATTCTAAGAATTTCCATGATTTCGTTTAACGAAAAGTGCGTCTTCTTAAACACCTACAATTCCAAAATGAATTGTGGTAGAGGGTCTAAAATTTGCAATGAGTTAGAAATTCTGCTGAATGCTAAAGCGAAAACAATAAGTTAAATGAAGCGCGTGTTTCTCGTAGAGTTATTCGCAACCATCTACGGAGGAAGGTAAACTAAATCAACAAAACAATATAGTCCAAGGTCTTTGACTTTCAAAACATCTTTCATACAGTAAGAAACTAAACACGACTCAATTAAAACAGTAAATATAATATGTTAATTCTACGAATTTTCATGATATCGTTCAACAAAAATTGCAAGTTTAGTTAAACACCTACAATTCGAAAGCAAATTGTTTTGTAGGGTCTAAAATTTGCAATGAGTTAGAAATTCTGTTGAAGTTGAATTATAAAGAGCATACAATAAGTGAAATGAGGCTTGTGTTGCCCGTAGAGATTTCTGCAACCTTCTGCAGGGGA
>NC_087209.1:74001739-74006739 GCF_015104395.2 Macrobrachium nipponense
AAACAACATAAATATATTGAACACTCCGACCTTTTCTTAACAGGGAGATGGGTATCAAGGATATACTGAGACAATTCAAACTTAAACTGATAAATCGTGGCTGAGCCCCTGGTATAGAAAACCTCTGAAATAGTAGTCTCTTGAAGCGCCTACACAAATGAATAGCACATCTGAATTCCCTAAGCACACGACGTTATTCACCTGTACTTCATATCTGCATTTAGCTAATCTCAGAATTATCTACCTTACAAGATTATCATAATTTAATTAAATTCTTATTTCTGTACGATTAATCAAAGACAACAATTTCAAAATTAATGCGCTTATAAGAACAGAAATACAAGTATTGCCTTTTTATGATCGTGGGAACTCGTCATAGAAATCTCGCCTCTATAATGTTCCCAAAAATAGTTCCCATCCCTAACATTAACCTCACTTCATCCAACGTACCTCATCGTATGTCAGTACTGACCTTTCCCTGTGACGGGCGAAAGACAGAACACTAAATATAACCTGACTCTGGGCAACTTCCTCTTCTCCGGAGGTTTAAAGGCGATGCTATAGTTACAACAGTAAAAGGATATTAACCCAAATATGCTCTCATAATATTAATTAGGATTCGACCCCAAACGTTTATATCTGAATGTTTCTATCACGCGAACAAAGTTCTTTGTTTTCTGTGATTATTTCCCAGAAAATGAGTCAATGAAACTTGCAAATGCAACGGAAAAAGATGCAACTGATCAAAATCACGGGTGATTGAATCTACTCAAGTAAATACTGACAACTTTTTGGGTTTTCAAAAAAAAAAAAAAAAAAAAAAAAAAAAACTCACGTTCCATGTTTCATGAACTGTCTGTGTCCTTTTCGTACTCGGCATGCAACGAATGTTTGCTCCGAGAATCAACATCATCATCATCATTACCTTCATTATCATCAATGGTCGTCAGAGATCCAGAGCGATGGTCATTTGGCCCTAATGAAGAACCTCATAATGGACACACTTGCGATACCAACGGATTCTCCAATTCGATGACGCTGACATTTTCGTTGCAGAGTGGAATGACCTCGTAAAAAACTTTGGTGAATTATTGTCCAGTGGATAACGTTATGATAGGGGAGAAATATTCTCTCTCTCTCTCTCTCTCTCTCTCTCTCTCTCTCTCTCTCTCTCTTTCTCTCTCTCTGAATTCGTAATTTTTTCCATGATGACTTCGAAAATATAGTTTTTTAAATCTATAAGAATGCCCTCTCTCTCTCTCTCTCTCTCTCTCTCTCTCTCTCTCTCTCTCTCTCTCTCTCTCTCTCTCTCTCGTTTATTAACCATTTTTTTTTCTTTTTGATAAAAGGGTCCAGCCCCTATAATCGATCCAACTCAGTCTATATATAAAAAATCTGTAAATGTTACCTATTGTCGAATTATACTCTTCATCCCTCTAATTTACTACAGTTATGATATTTGATTATGAGGAGCGAAGTTGACTAAATTAGGTCGCTCAAAGAAGGTTCGAGAAAATTCAAGAATCGATCACAATGAATAATAGGAACCACAACTTTGCTTCTAGCTATAGTTGAAGGAGTGGTATCAGTAAGCGTATATTTATTATTTATATTATTATTAGACAGAGAAAACAATCTATCTGAAAAAGTATTAAAAGCTTTTGACCTACAAAACCTGCTTTTATAGAGTACAAACTCTGCACATGAAATAAAGAGAGATAAATCAAAGAGAGGAGAATAACCAATGAATAAAAGTAAATTAACACAACTGAAAGTTAAAAATAACATTAAAATTCCCTCCCCGCCCACCTAGTAAGAAAGTATGTTAAAAAGAAACCGAGATAAGGAAACTAGCACACCCTTCCTTGTTTCCACTGCATCGACGTCGTTCTAACACCTGTTTTGATTGAACTGGGGAGGAGGGTAAATTAAATCAACAAAACAAGGCCGTTCAATTTACGTGATCATCGGTTTTATGTGATTACAGATCAAATTTGAAAATAAATTGATGTCCGTTGAGTCAATATATCCAGATAATCTAAAAAAAGAGCCATATAATCATTCGATCAGTTTAGTGTGCGTGACACCTGGCGCCATTTATGCCTAAACAGCAGTATTGTTGAAAATGTTATATTATTATAATCCAATATAACCTTTTTATCATGTCTCAATTTTCCACTTACTTTCCTGTATTTATCATGTATCAGTTCATATTTATTTCCTTTTAGACTTTGGAATTACTTTATGATGTCATTAAATGTTCTTAACCTTCAGTCGGCCGTAGGTTCACTTCAATTGGTGCTTAAGTTGCCGCGGGTGCTTATTCTATGAGACCATTCACTTAAACTTTCGACAGAACTTAAGCCTTAATGGCCAAAAGGTCAAAATAGTGAGCGAATGCATTTGTCTGAAAATACGCATGAATATCAGTATGTCGGTCACTGTGATAAACCCTAACCTAACCTAACTTTGGTCACGATGCAGAATTCTTGATGAATTTGATTAATTACGTGATATTCACATCTGCCAAGCATAATGGTATTTGAACATATTCACCAACTATTATTCACTGTCAAAAATGTAAAGAATTTATAAAAGCTAACAGAGATTTATAGGTGAAGAAAAAACTGAGCACTCTCATTTTAGAGAGACAGGTGTTTATGACTGGACGTTTCGTTTATTCTTTTCATTTCAGTTCGTTTATTCTTTTCATTGCATTATTATTATTATTATTATTATTATTATTATTATTATTATTATTATTATTATTATTATTATTATTATTATTATTATTATTATTATTATTATTATTATTATTATTATTATTATTATTATTATTATTATTATTATTAAAAATACTCATAGTAGCACGAGTCTCGAAATGGAGAACCAACTCGACAGTCATGTATGTGTACATATAATAGAAGGGGAACCGAATAGATTCCCGAAAGCTCTCAGTAGGCATTTTAAAATATATGTATACCCACACCTAATTGTGAATCTGCTTCCCACATTATTATTATTATTATTATTATTATTATTATTATTATTATTATTATAAAGAAACATTTATATTTATATAAAACCAGCTAAAAAGGTAATTAACTTGCTAAACAAGAGAAGTAGTGTAATATATAGTTAAAAATAATAAGTAACTACATTGATGAAAAAAAGCTAAGCAAATAAACAAAGACAATTCATAGAAAAACAGTCGATGAACAAAATTAGCCAATCAAGTCAATAACAAGATACTATGATGACGATGGAATCACTCCTAGGAAATTGAATCTCACGTCTTATGTCAAAGTGATTAAGTCGTAGAAAGGGACTTCACTTCCATAAGTACAGTGTCAGTGGTTCTGAAGCCTTCTTGACTCTGAGAGTGGGGCTGCGACCCCATTCATTTTCATTATATCAGATATGCACTTTGCGCCCTTAGGAGTGGCTCCAAAAGCTGTGTAAATCCTTCCAGTCCTCAGTAACGTTATGTGATGTGGTTGATACCCCGTGCCATTTTCTGCCATGGTTTGAACTGGTAAATCCGACTTATTACCTGGTACGAATTTCACAGCAAAAGTTAGCGGAGGTACAATGGAATTCAACGAAAGGTGCCTGAAATCTCTCAGCCTCGCTCGGAAATCGAACACGGGCTCTCTTGTATGTGTGGTAGTCATATTTATTCCTGTGGTGCGAGGAACTTTGTTGTTAATATTGTTAATAGCAGTCCTTATCATTCTGGAAATGAATTATATATTCAATTACGTCAGCGTATTGTACTTACATAGAGTACTGTGTGCCAAAAAACTCTTGGCAGAGTTTCATAATTTTTCGTTCACCTGCCTGACGCACGATTCATGTCTTATTTATCTATTTTTCTTTTCAAAGATGGAAA
Organism: Macrobrachium nipponense; assembly: GCF_015104395.2. NCBI lineage: Eukaryota > Metazoa > Arthropoda > Malacostraca > Decapoda > Palaemonidae > Macrobrachium > Macrobrachium nipponense. The sequence goes on from NC_087209.1 coordinate 74,005,632, forward strand.
AAATCATATATAATGACGTTAAAAACAGTCACTGATATCTTTAGAACATTATGTTATGTTATTGTGTAAAACGATTTTCCATATAGCAAAATTGACGTGAACGAAACGAAGTAATAAAAAACGTCATATCACAACCATAGATATACATTACCAAATAGATAGGAGACACCTATCACTAGTAGTATCGCATAAACATATTCCTTAAATTATCATTTCTGTATTAAGTTGAAGGTAGTTGAACTATTCCATTTGTTAAATTTTACAGAAATGCTATCAAATTAAAAAGAAAAAAAAAAAAAAAAAAAAAAAAAAAGATATCCTAACAGTGTGAACCAGGCGACCTCACTCTATTGCTGTCGATGTTATGTGCACGGGAATCTAATGTCAATGTGTCATTTATCGGTCTAAGAAACATCCCTCGATGAGCGAGAGACAATTATTGCACTGCATTCGGTGCAAGTTCCTGTTGGAGAGATATCAAGAAAGCTTAATAAACCGGAGAGAATCATACATAGAAAAATCAAATTGTTTAAAGAACGGCAAAATTTAGAACATGGGCCTAGAGGTGGAACACCTCGAAGCACCACAAGAGAGCAAGACAATACAGTAGTGTAAATGTTGCTGAGCAACATTCATTAGTGAATTTTGAATTCTAGTGCCTCGTCACGACATTGCTGAACCAGGAATCATGACTAGCTCTACGCTTATGACTGGTGACTGATGAATACTTTAGATGGAGAGGAAGAGATTTTTAAATATACACTTGAAATCTTTGATAGTTGTCTAATGAATAAGCAAACTTATCTTTGATGGATGAGAGATTCAGTTAGGCTTACTCTTTTTGTTTTGTTTTTTATCGGTGGCCAGTGAATACCACGGATAGGGAGGGAAACAGTTTCAATGATGCATGCATTTTTTTTCTTCAAAACCTAAAGAATACATTTTATTGGGAGATACTTTATTAACATCGGCCTAATCCTTCCATCACTCCTATACAAGACCTCCGCTCTTTTCTTCATCTCAGGTTACTCGATCCGACGAACTCGGATACACTCGTGTTACACCCTGTAGCCGTCAAAGAGCAACCCTTGATTAAAGTAGTAGGTTT
>NC_087209.1:74009239-74011739 GCF_015104395.2 Macrobrachium nipponense
ACCTGACTCTGGGAAACTTCCTCCTCCCCGGAGGTTTAAAGGCGATGCTATAGTTACCCCCGAAAAAGGATATTAACCCAAATATTCTCCCATAATATTAATTAGGATTCGACCCCAAACGTTATTAGTCAATGAAACTTGCAAATGCAACGGAAAAAGATGCAACTGATCAAAATCATGGGTGACTGAATCTACTTATGTAAATATTGACTCCTTTTTGGGGTTTCAAAACAAACTCACATTCCAGGATTCATGAACGATCTGTGTCCTTTTTGTATTCGGCATGCAACGAATATTTGCTCCGAGAATCAACATCATCATAATCACCTTCATTATCATCAAATGTCGTCAAGAGAGCCAGAGCAATGGTCATTTGGCCATAATGAAGAACCTCATAATGGACACACTTGCGATACCAACGGATTCTCTAATTCAGGGACACTGACATTTTCGTTGCAGAGTGGAATGACTTCGTAAAAAACTTTGGTGAATTATTATCGAGTGGATAACGTTGTGACAGGTGAGACATTCTCTCTCTCTCTCTCTCTCTCTCTCTCTCTCTCTCTCTCTCTCTCTCTCTCTCAATTCATCTGGCAGCACTAACTACCCCACTTCCTTATTTGACTACAGCTTATTGGTAATTTATAAGGAAACATGCAGAGAGAGAGAGAGAGAGAGAGAGAGAGAGAGAGAGAGAGAGAGAGAGAGAGAGAGTGAGATTGAGAGAGAGAGAAAAAATTCTAAAATATTGCTTGGAGTATATGATAATAACTTTCTTTAGGCAGATGCACTTGTTGACAAAATGAATATATAAACAATCTCCCGTATAACATCCAAAGTGCCAATTGCTAATCTCAAAAGATTAATTTGCAAAACATAATTAGTGTGTAAAACGTATTCCAGTATCGTACACCTGTTTTGGAGGTTTTAATTTGACCCATCTGTAGAGGCACCCTTTGGAAGCCTGTCAGAGAGTTTATGGTTCCCTTCAATAATTTTCTGTTCTATTTCAAAAATGGCAGAGAATAAATGCTTGTAACCAAAAGGTTTAGTTTGATCATGTACAAAACAAAGGGAAATGCGACTTTATAAAACCGCAAGTTAGTGGAATAGAACATTGTTCACAGTGAACAACACGCTGAAGAGAAGTGAATTACATTCGCTTCCCCAAACTTCTGGTTATATCTCATATTTGATGTTTGTCTGGGAGAGATCCTTGGGGCAGACTGGTGGTGCCAAGAGAAATTCTGCGAGAGGAAACACGAAGAGTCAAGAGAAAAGATAGAAGGCTTCTTTTGCACTGCTCCTTAGACCAAGTGAAGTGTGATCTGTACGAAAATCAATGATTCGGAAGAAAGTGCCCTGGACCCAAGTCTGTGAAGAAAGAGGGTCAGTGAGAACTTTGGTATCTGTAAAGAGGGCGGCTGCGGGAAGTGGTATATTAGACAGCATAAGTGCATGCACACCATCAGCAGTAATCCTCCATTTAGTCAGCCAGTGTTCTTCTCAGCTGAATCCATAATCGGGGTCGCTAATTTTAATGAACCTTCTGTAAGTTTTACAATTTTCTAATTGGAAACTACAAAACAGGCAGAAAAAGCCCTTCAACAGCAGCTCCATACAGCCGGTGTCATAATAAATTCCAATAGCAAACTAACTTACATCGTCTTCCTTCAAAATATTAAGAAGAACTGCGATTAACGATATTGTGGAACAAAGGTTTTACCAAAACGTCATCAAAACCTTTAATGAGCACATTAACAAGGAACCTCTTATTAATAGTGTCGAAAACAAAGAAAGGAATCATTAGTGATAATACAGTCATAATATATATAAAGTGGCGACGTCAGCAGCGTCAATCAGTCAATCATGCACATTAAATTGAAAATGATTCGAACTTTCACTTAAACGACAATAAAACCTGATGAAAATGAGATGAGATTTCGATGGCTGTAGATGCCATCAATTCTGGGATGAGGTTGCTGGGCTCATACCCAGTCTCCGTCGATGCCCGCGGGAGCTCATTTACCTAAGGAGTCTGGAATCAATTGGGTATCAGTTAACAGAAACGATGACCTCTGAAATACCGAGTCCTGAGGTCTACACTAGGCGCGTCATTCCTTTGACACTTTGCCAAACCTACAGGCCACCTTGAGGCGAGGAAAGGTGCCGGCATAAGACCGGCTACAATTATACCAACCAACCAAACGATTGGCCCTTGTTTAAATAATCTTTTCGTTATTCTATTCGTCTAACAGGTGACCTACCCTAGTTGAAGCATAAGCTCCCTTGACTCTCTGGGTGTGTTTGGTTTGGGTATGGGGCCAGCATCCTTATCCCAAAAATAGAACAGTGAAGAAATGGATGGTTGAAGTTTTGACTTGCAACGTCGTTGTGTATGGTTAAGGGACAGGACTTCTATGATATCGCAAATCATATTATGTATATATTTCCGTTTTTATTAAAAACTCCTATTTCAATATAGAACCGTTGCCTGAAG
>NC_087209.1:74016739-74041739 GCF_015104395.2 Macrobrachium nipponense
CCAAAGGCTTACTGTAAGTGTTGTTCAAACCACCTGGGCCATATTCCAAGTTATTTTAAGTCGCAATTTAAACAATACACGCGTATTTTGTTTCATCCTCTTGCTTTTCCTCCACCAAATAAGTGAAATAAAACCGAGAAATGTTAAGTAATCAAATATCCATAAAAAAAAAAAAAAAAAATTCCATAAAAAAATAAATAAAACAATTACTTCAGATATCTAGTTACAAATTCTATATTCCACATTCTCTTGCGTATGCATTTTGAAAGATTTGGGTAATTTGTGAAATACAATCTACTAATAGTTTTTTTTAAACTATACATTCAAAGACCTCACTCAAGGCAGGAATTCTTACCGTTACATCAGCCTAGGTAGCGGTCTTCCACGATTGTGTATCCAGGAGAATCCAGCAGAGTTTTCCAGTATAGGTTGTGTCTGGAAAAAGGAGGAAAACAGAGGTCAGCTATTATAAAAGTACTATATACAATTATTGTTGCATGGCTTTTCGTTTCATTGGTCGATAAACAAGACATTTTACTCGTTGACCACAATGAAGTGAGATATGAATTGAAGAAGTGATGTTAGATTCTCCGAACATGTTAATTATTGAAGTCATTTTTTTTTTTAATGGTCGCTCGTCCACATCGCCCCGCTCCCCCTACCAAACATCAATTTAGTTCTATTCTGTCGACTTATACTGCGGATAAATGAACAAACTAAACACAAAGATTTCGTTTTTGGTATCGGTAATGGCGATAACAATATAAATGAAATAACTGTCTTCTTTGAAAACTTTCAACTTTAATAATAATAATAATAATAATAATAATAATAATAATAATAATAATAATAATAATAATAATCGCGCCGTTACAGAAAGTAACCCTTCCAAATGACACAATACTTTAAAACAAGATATAACGAACTGCTACAAGAACCCTTTGTGTTTGTATGGTGATTTTACGTTGCATGGAACCAGTGGTTATTCAGCAACGAGACCAACGGCTTTACGTGACTTCCGAACCACGTCGAGAGTGAACTTCTATCACCAGAAATACGCATCTCTGATCGCTCTATGGAATGCCAGAGAATCGAACTCGCGGCCACCTAGGTGGCAGGGAAATACCATACCAACCACGCCACTGAGGCGCTGTTAGTATTTTATGGATCTTAAGAAATTGCGTTCAACTAAAAGGAAAAACTAAGGAATTAAATGGTAACCGGTGACATAGGGATGATAGTCTCTCTCTCTCTCTCTCTCTCTCTCTCTCTCTCTCTCGTTGGTTCTGTGAGGCAGATCAAGGAGAATGACTCCATTGACGACAAAAGTTCGAAGTCTCCTTAACAACGTCTCGTTCATCGGGTGGCAGGTGGCAAAACGCCACTGTTGGTTGAATCAGAGGGTATTCTTGAGGAAGATATTGCACGGGGGACAATTTGCTAGAGGATTTGTACCAAGAAAGGTTTTACTAGAAAAAAATATTGTAAAATAAAAATACTACAAGAAAACACCAGTAAAGACGGAGCAACGATACCAAAACACAAAGGGAATCTTTTGAAGAAGAAGAAGACGAAGAAACAGCAGAGAGGAGGATGGAGGATCAGAGGTAGATGAAAGTGTTAGGAAGATTCAATGACAGAAACAAGTGAAGGGGAGAAAAATGAATGTAGATGAAAATATCAGGAAAATACAATGACAAACAAGAGACGGGGAGAAAAAAAAAGATAGATGAAAATGTCAAACAAATACAATGACAGAAACAAGAGAAGGGGAGAAAAATGAATATAGATGAAAGTGTAAGGAAAATACAATGACGGAAACAAAAGAAGAGGAGAAAAATGAATAAAGATGAAAGTGTAAGGAAAATGCAATGACTGAAACAAGGGAAGGGGAGAAAAATGAATAAAGATGAAAGTGTAAGGAAAATACAATGACAGAAACTAGAGAAGTGGAGAAAAATGAATATTTATCAGACAATTAAGAAGAATCTGTTAAGGAAATAAGTGGTGTGAATGTAATTACTATTGAGAATAAAGAACAATTTATTAGTAGATCAAATATAACAAAGAAGATCTCTGGAGAAGAGTCCGTTAATTGATAAGTATGAGGGGGATAGTTATTTTTAATTTCATTTCCTAATTTAGCACAAAAGTCAAACTTTCTTCAGAAAATGACTATTCAAATGAGCAAGACTTCTTTTTTTAATATTCTTAGCTTCTATTCCTGAAATTGCATATACTAACGAATTAAAAATAACAATATTTACATCTTTTGGTGAAGAACATAGAGAGAGAGAGAGAGAGGAGAGAGAGAGCGAGAGAGCGAGAGAGAGAGAGAGAAGGTAGAAGAACGAATTAAAAGTAACAATATTCATATCTTTTGATGAAGAGCAGTTTCCTTAGAGAGAGAGAGAGAGAGAGAGAGAGAGAGAGAGAGAGAGAGAGAGAGAGAGAGAGAGAGAGAGAACGAAGGAAGAGCGGGAAACGCGAATGACTAATCAAAAGAACAACAACAGGCTCAAATGGAAACGACATTTGGATAATGAAAGAACAACAGACGAGAATGAGGGAAGAGAAAGAGGGACAGTAAATTCAGAGACAAACAAGACGGAAGGACGCAGCAATTGCAACCGTTCGAGAGCTGCAATAACCTCTTGATGCACGTGGACTTGAAGCTGAAACTTAGCAGGATATTTATAATAATTACTTGCAAAGTTGTAGGCGGGTTATTCTATGCTTTTTGCAACCTGCTCTACAAAGTGAGAAGCAGATGTTTGCGTTTAGTTTCCTTTTGGTTGATCAAGAAACCCCCTTTCGTTCTTGCTGGGTCGTTGTAGATATCTAAATATTCATTTATTTATGATTTATTTATTCATCTGTTTAATTATAAGTTATCGAATCGGTTGCATCAGTCAGGTACGTTTAATATTACAGTATTAAAATATTGAGGATAACGTTTACTGCTACAGGCAATTATTAACAATTATTTATAACCAGAGTCAATATTCTTCAACAACAAATATTAGTGTCCATTAACGGCCTTCTATGATAAAAATAGCACTTAAAGGTGCACTGCCGGAATGAGATTGTCTCTTGAAACTGGCATAGTGCGTGCACACCTCAGAATATTAAGAATAAAAAAAAGATTATATTGCGTGTAAAATAACAATGCTTCCGAAAACATAAACAAACGTTTGAAAATGAAAACCTATTAGTAATTAATTAAACTATGCCCTTCTCTTCGAAGTCGCTCGTTTCAGGCACTTCTTGGAAGTCATTCATTTAAGAACTCAAAACACTTTTCTCTAAAGTCAGCTTCTTGCACTTATGAAGTCATTGGTTTTGGACATTTCTGTGAAGTCAGTGGTTTCAGACACTTCTTTGGAAGTCCAGTGGTTTTTTCGAGCACTTTTTGGAAGTCAGTGGTTTTTCCAGACACTTCTTTTTTTGGAAGTCAGTGGTTTTCGACACTTTTGGGAGTCAGTGTTTTAGAACCTTCTTGTTGGAAGTCATGGTTTTCGACACTTTTTTGGAAGTCGTGGTTTTCAGACACTTCTTGGAAGTCAGTGGTTTTCGACACCTTTTTGGAACGTCAGTTGGGTTTTAGACACTTTCTTGGAAGTCATTGAGGTTTCAGACACTTATTGGAAGTTCAGTGGTTTTCGAACACTTTTTGCGGAAGTCAAGTGGTTTCAACACACTTTGGAAAGCTCAGCTGGTTTTAGACACTTCTTGGAAGTCAGTGGTTTTCGACACTTCTTGGAAGTCAGTGGTTTCAGACACTTCTTGGAAGTCAGTGGTTTTAGACACTTCTTGGAAGTCAGTGGTTTTAGACTTCTTGGAAGTCATCTGGTTTCAGATAACTTATTGGAAGTCAGTGGTTTCAAGACTTCTTGGAAGTCAGTGGTTTCAGACACTTCTTGGAAGTCAGTGATTTTAGACTCGTCTTGGAAGTCAATGGTTTTCGACACTTTTTGGAAGTCTGTGAATTTGGCCACTTTTTGAGGGAAGTCATGGTCTCTTTTAGAAAGTTTTCTTGAAAGCCAGTGGTTTTAAACACTTCTTGGAAGTAGCTAGTATTAGACACTGCTAAGACGGTAGTATTAGGCTCTTCTAAGAAATCACTAATATTTTACACTTCTCTCGTAAGTCAGATGCATACGCTTATGATGTCATAATTGGTTTCTGACACATGCTACTTAATACACTGGTTTTTAGAAACTTTCCTCTGAAGTCACTGGTCTCTGAGACTTGAATGAAGTCAGTAGTTTCCGACGACTCTTTGCAGTCAGTGGTTTCAAATGCCTCTGTAATTTAAGTGGTATCACCAACTTAGTTCTGATTGAAGTGGTTTCGGTCACATTTCTGAATTCAAGGGTTTTAGACATTTATTACTTAAGTTTGGGTTCTTATCAATTTTCTGCATCCTCTAGTTTTAGTCACTTCTCTGAATCACTGGTTTTGGATATGTGTGGCAACCTTGTAATCTCAGGCGTTAACTTGCCATATGGGACATAAGAGATTATCTCAACCCTCAGACCTGGGGATGTGGCAAGTCTCTCAACCCTCAGACCTCGGGATGTAGGAAGCCTCTCAACCCTCAGACCTCGAGATGTGGCAAGCCTTTCAAACTCAGACCTCGGGATGTGGCAAGCCTATTTAGTCTGGCCTTCCAATCTTGGGTTCTAATTCCCATGCAATATGGTAGTTTGAAGCTCGCAAGATTTTATCTTCTTCTTACGTAATTAGTTTTCTATTTGTTTAGTCTTAATGGTTATATATTTATTTGTTTCTTTCCATGTTATTGATTATATATATATATATATATATATATATATATATATATATATATATATATATATATATATATATACATATATATATTATATTATATATATATATATATATATATATGTATATATATATATATATATATAGATATATATATATATATAATATATATATGTATATATATATATATTATTTATATATAAATATTTGTTTATCTTTTAATATACAGCTTTATTATATTTAAAAGTCCGTTGCTTTGTTTTTCTGCACGGTTCTACGTAAGTTAATAGTTCAATAATAATAATAATAATAATAATAATAATAATAATAATAATAATAATAATAATAATAATAATAATAAAAATGAAACCATAAACCACATAGCAAGCGAATGTCCGGCACTTGCACAGAACCAGTACAAAAAGAGGCATGATTCAGTGGTAAAAGCCCTCCACTGGAGCCTGTGCAAGAAACATCAGCTACCTTGCTGTAATAAGTGGTACGAGCACCAACCTGAGGGAGTGGATAGAAAACGATCATTGCAAAGATCCTCTGGGACTATGGTATCAGAACGATACGGTGATACGTGCAAAAAGACCAGACGTGACGTTGATTGACAAAATCAAGAAGAAAGTATCACTCATTGATGTCGCAATACCATGGGACACCAGAGTGGGAGAGAAAGAAAGGGAAAAATGGATAAGTATCAAAACCTGAAAATAGAAATAAGAAGGATATGGGAAATGCCAGTGGAAATTGTACCCATAATCATAGGAACACTAGGCACGATCCCAAGATCCCTGAAAAGGAATCTGGAAAATCTTAGAGGCCTAAGTAGCTCCAGGACTCATGCAGATGAGTGTGATCCTAGAAATGGTGCACGGTGCACATAGTAAGAAAAGTGATGGACTCCTAAGGAGGCAGGATGCAACCCGGAACCCCACACTATAAATACCACCCAGCCGAATTGGAAAACTATAAAGAAAAAAATAATAATAATAATAAATAACTACCATGAACTGTGATTCCTAAACAAATAATAATAATAATAATAAATAACTACCATGAACTGTGATTCCTAAACAAATAATAATAATAATAAATAACTACCATGAACTGCGATTCCTAAACGATATCTGGCACTGAATGAAACCGACGCCACAAGTCAGATCACACATTAGGATCTAGTCCTTCATCTTCTCTCTCTCTCTCTCTGTCCTCGACTTCAAATTATTGCAGCAACGGTGTCTTTCCGTAATTGAAAATGCAATCACCCAGCAATGTGCTTTCGCAATTACCGTTCAAAAATGCCTCTTCAAAAGAGATAATTGTTGGTGTTCTTCCCCGAATGGCTCCCTTTTTCTCTTCTTCCATTAGATTTCAACATTATGTTTGTTATTGCAGTGTCGAAGGGTACTGAAGTTTGATGAGGGCAGGCTCTCAATGAAGGGGAATTATATGTATTGGGTGATTTCTTATATTAAGTTATGTACTACCATTCGCTAACTGACAGTTCAAAGGGGAAAGCATCTGTTTATTTAATTACTGCATCTATTATTCATTCATTGCGCTTGCGTATTGGAATGCTCTATGGTTACCTGTTTTCTCCTTTTATGACAATGGTGAGTGGTTCTTGTGGGTTCTCTTACTTGTTTTGGAGCTGTTGAGGAGTGGATGGAAAAAGGGGGAAAATGCCTTTACATAACATACCACTCATTATTATAATTATTACTGCATACATTATGGGAAAAAAAACTAAGAAACGATTAAATTAGCATAGCAAGCTTGCACAAAATACGATGCTCATGATAAAATAACCAGTAAACATAATGAAGGAAATAAAATAAATAAATAGGAAATCAAGTAAGAGATGAATATACACAGTACATTGCAAAAATCAAAAAAGTTCAGAAAATCTAATGCAACGTTTCCTTTAAGTTATAATAAACCATCTTCATCATTCTGCAGGTTTCATTATTATGCCCTGGCAACCTCCCGGTTGAATATGCGCCCTGTTTCTTAACGGGAGGTTGTCAAAGCATGGTATATATCGTGTGTGTGTGTGTGTGTGTGTGTGTATATATATATATATATATATATATATATATATATATATATATATATATATATATATATATATCTATCAGTTTTGCGGTGACCCCAGGCATCACCTAAGGGCATATCTCCCACTATATATTTTCGCAAATGTAATTTCTGTCAATCACTACTTGATAAAGATGGGAGTCAGTACTGAAAGTATAGTTCATATATATATATATATATATATATATATATATATATATATATATATATATATATATATATATATACATATATATATATATGATATACATATATACATATGAAATATTTCTTGCCCTCACCTATCAACAGTCTTACCTGGTTGAAGATATTTATTCATACATAGTTTACAGACCTATTGAATTTATTAAAAACACTGACAATCTCAAATGTCGAAGAAGATATTTGTTGCTAGAGGGACTTCAGCTTCAGAGCCAGTAGAATGTACTCGAATGTTCGCACATATTTCTGTCCTGATGAGACAAGTTGATGCCCTCTCCATGCACAAAGGTGTTTACATCGGGAACACATTTGCTAGAACAACATTGCTTAACGGATCAGCATCTGGAAATGTCATTGATAACTTGCACACTGGAATGCACTGGTCTCCGTCGCTTCTCTCAGCATCTAACCTTCCTCTTCTTGCTTAACACACTGTCTGCGAGAGTTAACTGTCCTCTGTCAGAATTCTTTATTTGTCATTTGGTTTGATTAATATTCAACGAGAAAAACTTCAAAAATTCTTTTAATGTTTATTGAGTATCTGTAGCCTACAGTATATTATTTCTTTTCAGTGCAAGCCGTTTCCCTCTAAAAGAGGGTGGTCCAGAAAAAAGAATCTGTAACTATCACAGTGACATTCATCCTTTGACAGATGAATCAAAGATGGACCACCTGCGCACAAAAAACTCCTCGCCCTCGGCTGCTTCATACTCGTCCGCTGAAAGCATGTCAGTATGACAAAAAAGCTCCCTGCACAAACACTGGGATACTCAACTCAAACTCAGAGTTTCCTCGCGCCCCCTTCCTTTACATAATCTCTGCTGTTCCGTTTAGCCGGGACTTTCTAAGTAACCTTTTCCTCCTTCCTACGAAGGTTTCCAGAACAGACGTCCTTTTAGCCTAACTTTTCTTTCCGTCTCTCAGCATGAACGAAGTACTTCAAAGCAGAATAATCCATCTCCTAAAGTATCCTGTTTACGTTATGGTTGCAGCTGTATATTTCTCTCCTGTCAACTATACCAATTCTACAGAAACTGAGGAGCAGACTCTTCCCCTCATTGACATCCGACAACCGCACTTCAGTTCCATAGAGACGAGCTAAAGCAACAATCCGTTCGGTCATTACAAACAACTTTTGCTTAAACTAATGTTCTTCTTGATAACTTCATTTTAATGGCATTGGATGTATAGCATCAAATCACTGACTATGATAAAGCCAGCATGCTAGATGAAGGCTTAAATCCAATCATCATTATTGTTATTGGTAAAGATAGTGTCAATATTGAAGACGAAGGCATCATTACTGTGAAAATTAAAGCTGACCTTCAAAATGATTATGTCGAAGCCAATGCCAGAAATAGAAAAGACTTTAAATATTCAAAATAACTAAACGGCCAACCGAGGGGTCGTGAGGGGAGGCGACATAAACAACGCTCTCTGTAAATAAGGGGAAAGACGAATTAATGGAAACGATTATGGAATATCAGAGGGGTCCGCGTTGTCACCTATGCCCTGGTCAGAATTTATCTCTGTCCATTTATATATTCATATCTTGTTTAACTCCCTGCATGATTGCATACCTCGTTTCGTTTCCTGGCAGTTTTTCATCTTTTTCCTTAATTTGCTTCTATATTTCATCATTTATTTATTTGCATAACATATACGTATATATATATATATATATATATATATATATAATATATCTATATATATATATATATATATATATATATATATATTAGTTTTTATCACGTACACATACAAGATTCTTTCAGACATGATATCAGGCCCCAAATACCCCCAAATAATCGAATTCTTTTCCTTTTGGATAACTTTCACCCGAAGATAAAAATAGATGATGATGGACCTACCTTAACCAAGATTCGGTCATCTAAATAGAATAATTGTCTAAGAAGCCGTTTTGGCGATTTTTATTTTATTGATCTCAGAAGGTGATGAGCATCATGGATGGAGAATCTACCAACCAAGTTATGGCTGGTGCTGCTCTCTGACTAATCTTCTAATCTTTGTAACTAGTCTTTGCAGTAACTGGTCCGCATCTTCATCTACAAGGTAGCTCTTTCTCTTTGCAGTAACTAGTCAGCATCTTCATCTACAAGGTAGTCTTTTGTCTTTGCAGTAACTGCTCCGCATCTTCATCTACAAGGTAGCTTTCTCTTTGCAGTAACTGGTCCGCATCTTCAGCTACAAGGTAGCTCTTTCTCTTTGCAGTAACTGGTCCGCATCTTCAGCTACATGGTACCTTTTGTTTTTGCAGTAAATGGTCCACATCTTCAGCTACAAGGTACCTTTTGTCTTAGCAGTAACTGGTCCGCATCTTCAGCTACAAGGTACCTTTTGTCTTTGCAGTAACTGGTCAGCATCTTCATCTACAAGGTAGCTCTTTCTCTTTGCAGTAACTGGTCCGCATCTTCAGCTACAAGGTACCTTTTGTCTTTGCAGTAAATGGTCCACATCTTCAGCTACAAGGTAGCTTTCTCTCTTTGTAGTAGCTGGTCCGCATCTTCATTTACAAGGTAGCCTTTTGTCTTTGCAGTAACTGGTCCACATCTTCATCTTCATTTTTCAAGGTAGCTTTCATTATGTGGACCAGTCACTCTTCCAACTTCACCTCCATGTAAAAAGATTGTCTATTTTGTTTTTAACTAACTATCACTTGCAGCTTTCGCTAAAATCATTGTTCACACTGCTCCATAGCCGCTTTGATCATAAACCTTTTGTAAGGTCACGTATCTCTGAACTAGAGTTTTGCAAAAAGTGAAAACAGAATTAATTTATCCACACGTCTGGCTGTGGTTCAGACGTCATTGGTTCTCACATAGAAGAAACCTGTCACCCAGATCACCTCCCCAAGGAAATCCTTTGCATATATAAAACTTAGCAGGTATACATGGCAGATACAATGAAATTATCATTGTCATTATCTTCAATGTTAGTCAATACTTTCTTTGTTTTTTTTTTTTCCGCCCTCTCACTGGACGCCATCATAAGACCCAGCTCTCCAACTCATTGGTAATGGCCATGCCATTTTTACCCGAAGTACAGTGGTGAGTGTGGTTGGGGGATGAGTAGGAGGAGGTGAGGATTGAGTCAGAACCAATTCTAGTGTCAGCTTAAAACTGTTTACTTTAGCGAGATATCGATTTATCTTCATAAAAATGTATTTTAACAGTTTGATTTACTGATATAAAAACGAATTCAAATTATTGAGTGACATGCTGAAAATAGAATATAATGATTTTTAATCATTCAAGTCTGTCTGACTCCCACACACACACATATATACATACACGTTGTACACGTGTCAACACACACGCGTGAAGAAAATGAACGTCTTAAGAAGGAACTATTTTGTTTTTAACTAACTATCACTTGCAGCTTTCGCTAAAATCATTGTTCACACTGCTCCATAGCCGCTTTGATCATAAACCTTTTGTAAGGTCACGTATCTCTGAACTAGAGTTTTGCAAAAAGTGAAAACAGAATTAATTTATCCACACGTCTGGCTGTGGTTCAGACGTCATTGGTTCTCACATAGAAGAAACCTGTCACCCAGATCACCTCCCCAAGGAAATCCTTTGCATATATAAAACTTAGCAGGTATACATGGCAGACACAATGAAAATATCATCGTCATTATCTTCAATGTTAGTCAATACTTTGGTTTTTCCGCCTCTCACTGGACGCCATTCATAAGACCCAGCTCTCCAACTCATTGGTAATGGCCATGCCATTTTTACCCGAAGTACAGTGGTGATGTGTGGGTTGGGGGATGAGTAGGAGGAGGTGAGGATTGAGTCAGACCAATTCTAGTGTCAGCTTAAAACTGTTTACTTTAGCGAGATATCGATTTATCTTCATAAAAATGTATTTTAACAGTTTGATTTACTGATATAAAAACGAATTCAAATTATTGAGTGACATGCTGAAAATAGAATATAATGATTTTTAATCATTCAAGTCTGTCTGACTCCCACACACACACATATATACATACACGTTGTACACGTGTCAACACACACGCGTGAAGAAAATGAACGTCTTAAGAAGGAACTATTTCGCAGATCCTTTTCTCTCTTCCTTAAGTCAAATAACAGTTGGACTTCGTTCTATATTTGTGAAGCAAGCCGAAAGGTGATCGCATTTCCTACAAACACTCCTATAAATCAAGTTCTCTGAATAAATCAAGTTCTCTCTCTCTCTCTCTCTCTCTCTCTCTCTCTCTCTCTCTCTGAATTCGTGATTTTTTTCATGAAGACTTCGAAAATATAGTTTTTTAAATCTATAAGAATGCCCCCCCCCCCCTCTCTCTCTCTCTCTCTCTCTCTCTCTCTCTCTCTCTCTCTCTCTCTCTCTCGTTTATTAACCTTTTTCTTTTCTTTTTGATAAAAGGGTCCAGCCGCTATAATCGATCCAACTCAGTCTATATATAAAAAAAATCTGAAAATGTTACCTAGTTGTCGAATTATACTCTTCATCTCTCTAATTTACTACAGTATGGATATATTGATTATGAGGAGCGAAGTTGACTAAATTAGGCCGCTCAAAGAAGGTTCGAGAACATTGACGAATCGATCACAATGAAAAATAGGAACCACAACTTTGCTTCCAGCTATAGTAGAAGGAGTGGTATCAGTAAGCGTATATTTATTATTTATATTATTATTAGATAGAGAAAACAATCTATCTGAAAAAGTATTAAAAGCTTTTGACCTACAAAACCTGCTTTTATAGAGTACAAACTCTGCACATGAACTAAAGAGAGATAAATCAAAGAGAGGAGAATAACCAATGAATAAATGTAAATTAACACAACTGAAAGTTAAAAATGCATTAAAATTCCCTCCCCGCCCACCTAGTAATAAAGTATGTTAAAAAGAAACCGTGATAAGGAAACTAGCACTCGAATACGACAGTCAATGCAATATGCTAATTCTAATAGGTTTCGTCATTTATTTTTATAAATTGCAAGTCTAGTTAAAGACCTACAATTTGAAAACGAATTGTGATAAAGGACATAAAATATACAAGGAGTTAGAAATGGTCGAATTTGACTCGAAACTGATGAACAGAATCTTGTTTTGATGCTTATGAATAATAATGAAAAACTAGCCACGTGACAATAGGCGTGTTATTGCCGTTGAGTTATTCACACCCTTCCTTGTTTCCACTGCATCGACGTCCTTCTAATACCTGTTTTGATTGAACTGGGGAGGAGGATAAACTAAATCAACAAAACAAGGCCATTCAATTTACGTGATCATCGGTTTCATGCGATTACAGATCAAATTTGAAAATAAATTGATGTCCGTTGAGTCAATATATCCAGATAATATATAAAAAAGAGTCACATATATATAATCAATCGATCAGTTATTTGCAGAATTATTCCCATTGTCCCTAAAGCCGGCGAAATCTACGCATCCAAAATTAATGGATGTATAAATAAAGGCTTTTGACAGCAGGCTTTACCGTTATTGTTCGGAGCAGAACCAGTGACATTAAAGGCTTTGCTCCTTCAAAGGGTGACAATGGGGCTCTGGGACTATTTTCAGAGTGTCTGTGACACCTGGCGCCATTTATGTTTCAACAGCAGTATTGTTGAAAATGTTATATCATTATAATCCATTATAACCTTTTTATCATGTCTCAGTTTTCCATAACTTCCCTGTATTTATCCTGTCTCAGTTTTTTTATTTATTTCCTTTTAGAACTTTGGAATTACTTTATGATGTCATTAAATGTTCTTAACCTTCAATCGGCCGTAGGTTCACTTCAATTGGTGCTTAAGTTGCCGCGGGTGCTTAGTCTATGAGACCATTCACTTAAACTTTCGACAGAACTTAAGCCTTAATGGCCAAAAGGTCAAAATAGTGAGCGAATGCATTTGCCTGGAAATATGCATGAATATCATCATGTTGGTCACTGTGATAAACCCTAACCTAACCTAACTTTGGTCACGATGCAGAATTCTTAGTGAATTTGATTAGTTACGTGTTATTCAAACCTGCCAAGCATAATGGTATTTGAACATATTCACCAATTATTATTCATTGTCAAGAATGTTACGAATTTATAAAAGCTAACAGAGATTTATAGGTGAAGAAAAAACTGAGCCCTCTCACTCAGAGAGAGAGGTGTTTATGACTGAACGTTTCGTTTATTCTTTTCATTTCATTTCGTTTATTCTTTTCATTGCATTATTATTATTATTATTATTATTATTATTATTATTATTATTATTATTATTATTATTATTATTATTTTTTTTTTTTTTTTTTTTTTTTTTTTCCTTTTTTGCTCTATCACAGTCCTCCAATTCGACTGGGTGGTATTTATAGTGTGGGGTTCCGGGTTGCATCCTGCCTCCTTAGGAGTCCATCACTTTTCTTACTATGTGTGCCGTTTCTAGGATCACACTCTTCTGCATGAGTCCTGGAGCTACTTCAGCATCTAGTTTTTCTAGATTCCTTTTCAGGGATCTTGGGATCGTGCCTAGTGCTCCTATGATTATGTGTACAATTTCCACTGGCATATCCCATATCCTTATTATTTCTATTTTCAGATCTTGATACTTATCAATTTTTTCCTCTCTTTCTCTTCAACTCTGGTGTCCCATGGTATTGGGACATCAATGAGTGATACTTTCTTCTTGACTTTGTCAATCAACGTCACGTCTGGTCTATTTGCATGTATCACCCTATCTGTTTTGATACCATAGTCCCAGAGGATCTTTGCCTGATCGTTTTCTATCACTCCCTCAGGTTGGTGCTTGTACCACTTATTACAGCAAGGTAGCTGATGTATCTTGCACAGGTTCCAGTGGAGGGCTTTTGCTACTGAATCATGCCTCTTTTTGTACTGGTTCTGTGCAAGTGCTGGGCATTCGCTTGCTATGTGGTTTATGGTTTCATTTTTCGTATTGCACTTCCTACATATGGGAGAGTTATTATTTCCGTCTATCGTTCTTTGAACATATATGGTTCTTAGGGCCTGATCTTGTGCCGCTGTTATCATTCCTTCAGTTTCCTCCTTGAGCTCTCCCCTCTGTAGCCATTACCATGTGTCATCGCTGGCTGGTTCTTTAGTCTGTCTCATGTATTGTCCGTGTATGAGAGGGCTTTTGCCACTGAATCATGCCTCTTTTTGTACTGGTTCTGTGCAAGTGCTGGACATTCGCTTGCTATGTGGTTTATGATTTCATTTTTCGTATTGCACTTCCTACATATGGGGGAGATGTTATTTCCGTCTATCGTTCTTTGAACATATATGGTTCTTAGGGCCTGATCTTGGGCCGCTGTTATCATTCCTTCAGTTTCCTTCTTTAGCTCTCCCCTCTGTAGCCATTACCATGTGTCATCGCTGGCTAGTTCTTTGTCTGTCTCATGTATTGTCCGTGGATTGGTTTGTTGTGCCAGTCCTCTGTTCTGTTTCTCATTCTCCTGTCTCTGCACATTTCTGGGTCTTCGTCTACTTTTATTAGTCCTTCTTCCCATGCACTCTTTAGCCACTCGTCTTCACTGGTTTTCAGATATTGCCCCAGTGCTCTGTTCTCGATGTTGACGCAGTCCTTTATGCTTAGTAGTCCTCTCCCTCCTTCCTTTCGTGTTATGTATAGTCTGTCCGTATTTGCTCTTGGGTGTAGTGCTTTGTGTATTGTCATATGTTTCCTGGTTTTCTGATCTATGCTACGGAGTTCTGCCTTCGTCCATTCCACTATTCCTGCGCTGTATCTGATTACTGGCACTGCCCATGTGTTTATGGCTTTTATCATATTTCCGGCGTTGAGTTTTGACTTGAGTGTTGCCTTGAGTCTCTGCATATATTCTTTCCTGATCGTGTCCTTCATCTCTTGGTGTTTTATATCCCCTCCTTCCATTATTCCCAGGTATTTGTATCCTGTCTCATCTATGTGTTTGATGTTGCTCCCATCTGGTAGCTTTATCCCTTCAGTTCTCGTTACTTTGCCTTTTTGTATGTTGACTAAGGCGCATTTTTCTATTCCAAATGCCATCCTGATGTCCCCAGATACAATCATTACAGTCTGGATTAGGGTATATATTTCCTTGATGCTCTTACCATACAGCTTGAAGTCGTCCAAGAACATCAGATGATTGATTCTGTTGCCTCTTTTCTTGAGTTGGTACCCGGCATCCATCTTCTGTAGCACTTTTGTCATGGGAATCATGGCTACTACGAAGAGTAGTGGGGACAGTGAGTCGCCCTGGAAGATCCCTCTCCGGATATTAACCTCTGCTAGTCTTATTCCAGAGCTTGTAAGTATTGTGTTCCAGTTGTGCATTGTATTTTTGACGAAGCTGATGGTGTTTTCCTCTGCCCCATATATTTTCAGGCATTCTATTAGCCATGTGTGTGTGGTATCATGTCGAAGGCTTTCTTATAGTCTATCCATGCCATGCTTAGGTTGGTTTTCCTTCTCCTACTGTTCTTCATTACCATTTTGTCTATCAGGAGCTTGTCTTTTGTGCCCCTACACTTCCTTCTGCAGCCTTTCTGTTGGTGGGGGATGGTGTTTGTCTTCTCTAGGTAGTTGTATAGCCTTTCACTTATGATACCTGTTAGTAACTTCCACATTATTGGCAGGCAGGTGATAGGCCTGTAGGTACTGGCTATATTTCCCTTACTCTTGTCTTTTTGTATTAAGGATGTTCTTCCTGTGGTCATCCATTTGGATGCATGGTAATTTGAGATACAATGCTGGAGTTATTCTGCTATTCGTGGGTGTAGGGCCTTGAAGTTTTTGAGCCAGTATCCATGGACTTCATCGGGACCAGGGGCTTTCCAGTTTGGCATTTTCTTTAGTTGTCTGTAGTGATGTCTGTGAATCTTTGTTTCATTCTCCCTGTTTCTTCTTCCTTGACTTCCTGGAGCCATGTTGCATGTTTGTTGTTTGATACCGGATTGCTCCATATGTTTTCCCAGAGTCTCTTACTTGGTTCGGCTTCAGGAATTTCTTGGTGGTTGTCTTCCCCTCTTAGTTGGCTGTATAGTCTTTTCTGGTTGGTTCCGAATAGTTTGTTCTGTTGGTATCCCTTATTCCTGTTCATGTACCGTTGGATCTTACGTGCTTTGGCCTTAAACCTCTGTTTTACATCTTCTATTGTGTTGTTTAGTCCCCTCTCTTGTACTTTGTATTTCTCGTTCAGTTCCTCCCTTGTTTTCTTGCTTCTTAGCCCTTTTTCTGCCATCTCTTTCAGTTTACTCAAGTCAGATCTCATCACCCTGATTTGCTTTTCTAGGCGCCTTTTCCAAGGAGGTTGCTGTTTTGGTTTTTGTTGGGTTGTTGGGCTGGTGGTGTTGGTGTTCGAATCCCCATCAGTTCTGTTATTATTATTATTATTATTATTATTATTATTATTATTATTATTATTATTATTATTAAAAATACTCATAGAAGCACAAGTCTCGAAATGGAGAACCAACTCGACAGTCATGTATGTTTACATATAATAGAAGGGAAACCGAAAAGATTCCCGAAAGCTCTCAGTAGACAGTTTAAAATCTATGTATACCCACACCTAATTGTGAATCTGTTTCCCATATTATTATTATTATTATTATTATTATTATATTATTATTATTATTATTATTATTATTATTCATAAAGAAACATTTATATTTATGTAAAACAAACTAAAAAGGTAATTAACTTGCTAAACAAGAGAAGTAGTGTAATATATAGTTAAAAATAATAAGTAACTACATTGATGAAAAAGCTAAGCAAATAAACAAAGATAATTCATAGACAAATCGTCGATGAACAAAATTAGCAAGCAAGTCAATAACAAGACACTATGATGACGATGAAATCGCTCCGAGGAAATTGAATCTCACGTCTTATGTCAAAGTAATTCAGTCGTAGAAAGGGACTTCACTTTCATAAATACAGTGTCAATGCTTCAGAAGCCTTCTTGACTCTGAGGGTGGGGCTGCGACCCCATTTATTTTCATTATATCAAATATGCACTTAGGAGTGGCTCCAAAAGCTGTGTAAATCCTTCCAGTCCTCAGTAACGTCATGTGATGTGGTTGATACCCCGTGCCCTTTTCTGCCATGGTTTGAACTGGTAAATCCGACTTATTACCTGGTAAGAATTTCATAGCAAACGTTACCAAAGGCACAATGGAATTCAACGAAAGGTGCCTGGAATCTCTCAGCCTCGCTCGGAAATCGAACACGGGCTCTCTTGTATGTGTGGTAGTCATATTAATTCCTGTACTGCGAGGAACTTTGTTATGAATATTGTTACTAGCATACCTTATCCTTTCGGAAATGAATGAAATATTCAATTACGTCAGCGTATTGTACTTACATAGAGTACATCCCTATTACTCTTTATTTTATAAAGATATTCTGACAGTTAAATATTCGGTTCAATGTCTGCAGTCTATCTATGTAAAATCCCACGAACACACATAAATACTGGGACATTATATTATCTTTTACACATTGTTATTATTATTGGTGTTGTTGTTGCTGTTGTGACGTTCATTATTTCTCTTCCGCTATACGTTCCTTTCTCCTTTGCAGGGGGCAACTTGATGGGACAGCGATTTGGTTGGTAGCAAGCTTACAAGGGAGAGGTTCGTACCCACAAGCTCTTTACTTTGACCCAGAGGCACTGGTACCCATTTTGAACTGAGTGGTATTGTGCCCCATAGGTCAAAAGCGACACAGACGGAGAGGATGCCACCTCCTAAAGCCCTATTATTATTATTATTATTATTATTATTAGTATTATTATTATTATTATTATTATTAAGAGCTATTTTCCATTCACAACTGTTGTAGCCGTGGGTGTTATAATGGTCCCTGTGACCTTCAACAGAGCGTTAACATGAACTGTCGCCATTTCCCAAATATCAGAATCTTTTTCGAAATATTAATATAACTGATGTTTGATTCACAAAATGCTGATAACTGGCTGCTTTGCGAAAGCAAATGTGCACCGGGTCTCGTTTGTATGCAGATCCCTGCATCGTGTTATTATGCAGGCAGATTAAATATATTCCGTTTCATTTTCTAGTCGCCTATTTTCAATATATTTGTGTATAGACATAATCACACACACACACATATATATATATATATATATATATATATATATATATATATATATATATATATATATATATATATATATGTAAAGTATATATATATATAGTATATATAAAAATTATACGTATATATGTATATACGTGTATGCATATGTATATATACATATGATTTGTAAGTATATATATATATACGCATATATGGTTATACATGTGTGTATATAAATATAAATATATATATATACATAAATATATATATATATATATATATATATATATAATATATATATATATTTATATATTATATATATATATGCATATATATATATATATATATATATATATATATATATATATATTCACACACAAATACATATTTATATATATATATATATATATATATATATATATATATATATATATATATATATATATATATATATATATATATGCAGAAGCCGGGTACTATGTCGTACCTCTAAGTAAATGGGGATACAATCCACAATGAAGTAAATTCCTCTTGTAGTTTAAAATATATATTACTTGTATAGGATTAAAGCTTTCGACCATCAACTGTGGTCTTGTTCACTAAAGTGTGATATGTCACCTCAAGGAAGAGCACAAGCATTTGAAAAAACAACGGATAGGAAACAAGCTAGTTCAAATTATGAATGATCAGGCGGTTGAGCCCTCGTTCTTTCCAGAATTCGTCTTGATCTTCGTGGGGGAATGTTTCTATTGTCAACTGCTTGTTCTATGGTGGTTGGGTGGTTAGTTGGAGAAATGACCTGAGTGGAGTAAACAGGAGAGGAAGCAGCATCGTTATTGGCACATATATTCTAAAGTTTGAAATTTTCCCTTTCCTACATATCTCCTCACAAATAGCTGTATTTTCTGTAATGCCAGTATTTCCTGCAAAGGTCTCGTTTAATGAAATTAACGCCCCTTCTACTACTCGTCTCAAAGTCCGTTCGTTACATGCAAAAACAACCTTTGTACCTTTAAAATTTATTGCGTGGTTTTTCTCCCATGTATGTGCCAATAACGATGCTGCTTCCTCTCCTGTTTACTCCACTCAGGTCATTTCTCCAACTAACCAACCACCATAGAACAAGCAGTTGACAATAGAAACATTCCCCCACGAAGATCAAGACGAATTCTGGAAAGAACGAGGGCTCAACCGCCTGATCATTCATAATTTGAACTAGCTTGTTTCCTATCCGTTGTTTTTTCAAATGCTTGTGCTCTTCCTTGAGGTGACATATCACACTTTAGTGAACAAGACCACAGTTGATGGTCGAAAGCTTTTTTAATCCTATACAAAGTAAATATATTTTTAAACTACAGAGGAATTTACTTCATTGTGGATTGTATCCCCATATATATATATATATATATATATATATATATATATATATATATATAGCTATATATATATATATATATATAATA
Source organism: Macrobrachium nipponense (assembly GCF_015104395.2). Classification (NCBI taxonomy): domain Eukaryota; kingdom Metazoa; phylum Arthropoda; class Malacostraca; order Decapoda; family Palaemonidae; genus Macrobrachium; species Macrobrachium nipponense. The sequence continues at coordinate 74,036,384 of NC_087209.1, forward strand.
TATATATATATATATATATATATATATATATATATATATATATATATATATAAAATGCATAAATATAAATATAAACAACATCAATATATTCAACACTCCGACCTTTTTCCAACAGGGAGATGGCTATCAAGGAAATACTGAAACGATTATAACTTAAACTGCTGAATCGTGGCTGAGCCCACGGTGTAGAAAACTTCCGAAAATGTAGTCTCTTCAAGCGCTTACACAAATAAATAGCAAATCTGAATTCCCTAAGCACATGACGTCATTCAACCTGTACTTCGTATCTGCATGTTGTAAATCTCAGAATTATCTACCTTTCAAGTTTATCATAATTTAATTAAATTCTGATTTCTGTAACATTATTGCCTTTTTATGAACGTGGGAACTCGCATAGAAATCTCCCGGCTATATTGTCCACAAAAATAGTTCCCATCCCTAACATTAACCTCACTTCATCTAACGTACCTCATCGTATGTCAGTACTGACCTTTCCCTGTGACGGGCGAAAGACAGAACACTAAATATAACCTGAATCTGGGCAACTTCCTCCTCCCCGGAGGTTTAAAGGCGATGCTATAGTTACAACAGTAAAAGGATATTAACCCAAATATTCTCCCATAATATTAATTAGGATTCGACCCCAAACGTTTATATCTGAATGTTTTCATCACGCGAACAAAGTTCTTTGTTTTCTGTGATTATTTCCCAGAAAATTAGTCAATGAAACTTGCAGATGCAACGGAAGAAGATGCAACTGATCAAAGTCATGGGTGACTGAATCTACTTATGTAAATATTGACTCCTTTTTGGGTTTAAAAAAAAAAAAAAAAAAAAAAAAAAAAACTCACGTTCAACGTTTCATAAACGGTCTGTGTCCTTTTCGTACTCGGCATGCAACGAATGTTTGCTCCGAGAATCAACATCACCATCATCACCTTCATAATCATCAATTGTCGTCGAGAGATCCAGAGCGATGGTCATTTGGCCCTAATGAAGGATCTCATAATGGACAACCTTGAGATGTCAACGGATTCTCCCATTCAGGGACACTGACATTTTCGTTGCAGAGTGGAATGACTTCGTAAAAAACTTTGGTGAATTATTATCGAGCGGATAACGTTGTGACAGGTAAGACATTCTCTCTCTCTCTCTCTCTCTCTCTCTCTCTCTCTCTCTCTCTCTCTTGATGTAACTATGCACTCTTTGATTTTCCTTATCAGTTCTTAGCCACTCAACTTCCAATTGCTCTCTCTCTCTCTCTCTCTCTCTCTCTCTCTCTCTCTCTCTCTCACACACAAACACAATGATCTTCTTCATCCCCTATCTAGACTTAACCACCCAACTATTTCTCTCTCTCTCTCTCTCTCTCTCTCTCTCTCTCTCTCTCTCTCTCTCTCTCTCTCTCTCAATTCATCTGGCAGCACTAACTGTCCCACTTCCTTATTTGACTACAGCTTATTGGTAATTCATAAGGATACATGCAGAGAGAGAGAGAGAGAGAGAGAGAGAGAGAGAGAGAGAAATTCTAAAATATTGCCTGGAGTATATGATAATAACTTACTTTAGGCAGATGCACTTGTTGACAAAATGAATATATAAACAATCTCCCGTATAACATCCAAAGTGCCAATTGCTAATCTCAAAAGATTAATTTGCAAAACATAATTAGTGTGTAAAACGTATTCCAGTATCGTACACCGTCTGTTTTGGAGGTTTAATTTGACCCATCTGTAGAGGCACCCTTTGGAAGCCTGACAGAGAGTTTACGGTTTCCTTCAATAATTTTCTGTTCGATTTAAAAAATGGCAGAGAATAAATGCTTGTAACCAGGAGGTTTAGTTTAATAATGTACAACACACAGGGATATGTGACTTTATAAAACCGCAAGTTAGTGGAATAGAACATTGTTCACAAACTGTGAACAACACACTGAAGAGGAGAAGTGAATTACATTCGCTTCCCCAAACTTCTGGTTATATCTCATATTTGATGTTTATCTGGGAGAGGTCCTTGGGGCAGACTGGTGGTGCCAAGAGAAATTCTGTGAGAGGAAACACGAACAGTCAAGAGAAAAGTTAAAGGCTTCTTTTGCACTGCTCTTTAGACCAAGTGAAGTGTGATCTGTACGAAAATCAATGATTCGGAAGAAAGTGCCCTGGACCCAAGTCTGTGAAGAAAAAGGGTCAGTGAGAACTTTGGTATTTGTAAAGAGGGTGGCTGCGGGAAGTGGTATATTAGACAGCATAAGTGCATGCACGTCATCAGCAGTAATGCTCCATTTAGTCAGCCAGTGTTCTTCTCAGCTGAATCCATAATAGGGGTCGCTAATTTTAATGAACCTTCTGTAAGTTTTACAATTTTCTCATTGGAAACTACAAAACAGGCAGAAAAAGCCCTTCAACAGCAGCTCCATACAGCCGGTGTCATAGTAAATTCCAATAACAAACTAACTTACTTCGTCTTCCTTCAAAATATTAAGAAGAACTGCGATTAACGATATTGTGGAACAAAGGTTTTATCAAAACGTCATCAACACCTTTAATGAGCACATTAACAAGGAACCTGTTAATAATGTCGGGAACAAAGAAAGGAATCATTAGTGATAACACAGTCATAATATGTACAAAGTGGCGCCGTCAGCAGCGTCAATCAGTCAATCACGAACATTAAATTGAAAATGATTCGAACTTTCACGTAAACGACAATAAAACCTGATGAAAATTATATATGAGATTTCTATGGCTGTAGATACCTTGAATTCTGGGATGAGGTTGCTGGCCTCATACGACATCTCCGTCGATGCCCGCGGGAGCCCATTTACCTAAGGAGTCTGGAATCAATTGGTTATCAGTTAACAGAAACGATAACCTCTGAAGTACCGAGTCCTGAGGTCTACACTAGGCGCGTCATTCCTTTGACACTTTGCCAAACCTACAGGCCACCTTAAGGCGAGGAAAGGTGCCGCCATAAGACCGGCCACAATTATACCAGCCAACCAAACGATTGGCCCTTGTTTAAATAATCTTTTCGATATTCTATTCGTCTAACAGGTGACCTACCCTAGTTGAAGCATAAGCTCCCTTGACTCTCTGGGTGTGTTTGGTTTGGGTATGGGGCCAGCAGCCTTATCCCAAAAATAGAACAGTGAAGAAATGGATGGTCGACGTTTTGACTTGTAACGTCGTTGTGTATGGTTAAGGGACAGGACTTCTATGATATCGCAAATCAGATTATGTATTTATTTCTGTTGGTATTAAAAACTCCTATTTCAATATAGAACTGTTGCCTGAAGTGGTTGTTAATAGCTGATCTAATTTAGATGGAATATGACTATTTGTAACCGTGCAATTTTCTGCCTACGTTTAAAGTACATATATCTCTATATGCTTAGCTATTATATTAATAGCGAAACCATAAAATACGCAATTGAGATTAAAAACTTTCAGGAAAACTCCAATATAATTATGAGGCACTAAAACACTATCCCTAAGAAACGGCATTTTTAATCAGATATCTCATTCACCATCAGAAGATTATTATGAAATTCATCCGTGATACAGAAAATATTTTTTTCCCAGTATGATACTCGATTAAAAGACTTTATAGATTGCCTGAAATATCATGTATAAAAATCCAGGTTTATTGTCGCTTTGAATCTGTCCCTTTCATCCGTGAAATGTATGCAGATGAAGAGAAGGTAATTAATGAAATTGTGACTGATACAATTAGCGCAGACTCTGCATTGGAGGAGATTATGCAGATGAACAGCGGAAGCTGCAGTTTGCAGACTGGGTAGCCAATGATGGGAATGGTTAGGGCTGATGTTTATGGCGTTATTATTATTATTATTATTATTATTATTATTATTATTATTATTATTCATTATTATTATTATTATTATTATTATTATTACATTATTATTATTATTATTATTATATTATTATTATTGATTATTATTATTATCCATTATTATTTTTATTATTATGATTATTATTAATTATTAATCCTTATTGATTTTTATTTTTATTATTATTATTTTATTATTAGATTTTATTTATTAATTATTATTATTATTTATTATTAATTATTATTATTATTATTTTGGGGGTAGAAGAAACCCTCTTTTAGGCAAATTCTGTTAAAAATAATGGCAGATGTAATAAGCGAGTTGATTTTATATATTGTTTTTTCTATTTTCCTTACAATTCGCTTCTCAGGCTCAGCGATGTTTCTGAGTAACTAGCCAATAACCATATTGGGAACTTTCAAAAAATAATAATGCTGAAGGTTATCTTTTATTTTATTAGAACAGGATCTCAGGTCCAGGTCAAGCAGGGGTCGTCGTCAGTGCCTGTTTTATTCCGTACGCCTACGGAATAATACCGGCACTGATGACGACCCCTGCTTGACCTGGACCTGAGATCCTGTTCTAATAAAATAAAAAATTACCTTCAGCATGAAAATTCCCAATATGAATATTGGCCAGTTACTCAGAAACATCGCTGAGCCTCAGAAGCGAATTGTAAGGAAAATAGAAAAAAAAAAAAACAATATATAAAATCAACATGCTGATTTCTGAAATTCTTTTTAACAGTATTATTATTATTATTATTGTTATTATTATGCGCCCTTTTCCATTTGGAGAAGCTGGTCCCAACAGGGAACTGCCTTTCGATTTCTTAGCATGTTACTATAGATGAGGCTGCGAGCCCTACGCCCTTTTACTTGACTACAGCAGGCGCTGGTATCCACGTACAGATGGGTGATAACCCTTGAGCGATGCACAGACCTGAGCTTAGGTTGAGCCGAGTGCCGCACCACTCATCCATGATTCCTCCTTCGGTTGATGTCACCTTCCAAAAGTAGACGGTTCAAATACAGTATGAGGAAGATACGAAATGCCAACCCACGGGAGGGTGTTAGTTCCGCCATCTAGCGGAGATATGAGAAAAACCACGACACTTTGAACTTCAACATTTCCTTCTTGCTTTTCTCGCCTTTGACTGACAGCAGGATTAGCAGGCGACACATCGTAGAGTTTGTTTTCGTGCACGAAGTTCGTGTTTGCAACTTACGTTCGAAACGAGAATTTTTATGCTGTACTCAAATGTAACGACAGCAACATTTATTTCATCGTGGTAAGTTTATTGAATGTGCAATGTACAGTGCTTTCTTTGAACACTGAATAAGAACACTGTTTGTCCAGGAATTGCTTTCTATCTAAAGCTGGGTGATCAACATACCAATTCACAGCCTTCTAGCCTCATCGGTTTTGAAGATCTGAGGGCGGACAGACAAAAGTTTTCTTTCACAGAAAACGAGAACTAACTAGTTGTTCCCTGGAACAGAATAA